>NC_056758.1:42272966-42572966 GCF_018687715.1 Carya illinoinensis
CAAGAAGAGAAATCACTAAAGAAGAAATCTCGTACCAAACTGTTGCAATTGATACATCTTTTATTCTCAGGAAGCCTCAAAAGACTGCGAATAGTCCTTTCAATTCTATCGCCTTCCTTCATCCGATTTGCCATTGGTCCAAAATTTACGCCTCCTTTATCCAGAAAACAACCAAAACTCAATACTTATAAACACTATTATTTGAAATCGACACATTTATGGTCAATCAAAGCCAAGCTAGTAATTTTCTGTTTATTCTTCGAAAAATTGGGAAGAAGAGAAAAGTCATGTAAAATGTCAATCAGAGCCCGTTAGTCCTCCATCGCTACTTGCCGTTCGCAAAAAATACAATGTAAAGCATTAGATTTTAGCTTTTTTAAGTCTCCACTTTTCCGAAATTCTCTCAGCCTCCGAACAGAGGATAAGCTCTTGAACACCCAAAAAATTTCCGTTCCATGTTCTAAAACGAGCCTTCTCATTTTATTGATTAACTTTATCAGTATAATAGAAGAACTAAGAACTTGTTTTAAATTTTCTCGGTAAACAAGGGAAACAGAGGATGAAACTCGGGAATAGACCTGGTTATTTGATGGATAGTTCGTGCCTATACAAACCGCATTGGAAGAGAAACCCTATAAATCGGTGACTCTGAATACAAATTTTGAAGAAGACTAATAAGAGAGAAGAATAGCCGAGCCGGATTGCAGAGTTTTTGGATGGATTTGAGATGGACATGTTTACGATAAAACCGGGGGAGGGGAGGGAGGGAAAGTTGGCAGAAATGACGGTAAGGCGAGCGGTTTTGGGGCCGTTGGGCTTGGATGGATTGTATTGTACGGTCTGTGTGTAGAGTGGGACTCCGGTTTGGAAAAATTCCTTGCACGAGTTGTGCAAAATCTATGGTGAATTTTAGAGAAAAAAAAAAAAAAAAAAAAAACAAATAGGAAAAGAGAGCATGCGCTACAATCTGCATTTTAGGTTCCGTTCAATAGCGGAGAATTTGATATGAGATTTTTTTTTTTTTTTAATTTGAAATGAGAATTTTGAGTTTTAAGATGAAATTAATATTATTATTATTTTGAAATTTAGAAAAGTTAATAAAAATTTAAATTATTTATTATATTTTATATAATAATTTGAAAATGTTGTAATGATGAGATAAGAATTTTAAATTTGAGATGAAAATTCTCATGTGTCAAACTAAACATTAGTGATTTTCTTTCCGCTGCCTCTCTTGATACGTTATTGATATGACGTCCATTTATGCTGCATAGATTCAAATAAGAGAAATGTTGCCCAGATGACTAACACAAGAGGGCGGTGAATTGAGTTGTATTAAAAAAATAACAATTATAAATTAAATATATAATATAAAATATAAATAAAATATGAAATAATAATAAATATAAAGAGTAAGGGTAAGAGAGAAGCAAACTCAGTATGTTAACGAGGTTCAGCTCCACTGCCTACGTCCTCGCCTCAAGTTACCCCTTGAGGATTCCCAAATTCACTATTCAACCTCCTTCAGGTGGAGATAGAAACCTATTACACCTTTAAACAACACCGCTACAAAGGATCCGTGTAGAACACCCTCTACACTTGCAATCACCTTACACGTGGTGATTCAACTATTCCCCGTGTAGAATACTTTCTACACGCACAAGGGTTATACACACACTTTTTCTGATACAAAAGCTGATAGTTGGTAGATTATCAGAAAACACTCCTTAATGAGTGAAATAAGAACAATACAGCACAAATTGTATCTCTCAAAATGAACAAGGATTAAGGATCAATGCTTAGAGAATAGGGAATGAAAGTTTTGAATGAATGTTGTATGCTCTTGGTGTTATGAATGTGAAGCTCTCAAATGATCTATTTATAGGCATATGAGACTTCATATTCAAATTTAAAAAGATTCACATGTCAAAGACAACATCATTCACTTTTTCAAAAAATTCAAATAAAAGTTTCTTCTTTTTCAATTGTCAAAGACAACATCATTCATTTTTTTCAAAAAAATCAAACCTAATCTTTTACTTTTGGCATATGACAAAATGAGCACACTTTCCTTTTCAAAAAATTAAAACCTAATCTTTTACTTTTTGCATATAACAAAAGGAGCACACTTTCCTTTTCAAAAAATTCAAACCTAATCTTTTACTTTTTGTATATAACAAAATGAGTACACTTTACTTTTCAAAATTTTCAAACAAAATCATCTACCTTTTGTATAAGTCTAAAAAAACATCAATCACTTTTGAAAATATTCAAATAAAACATGCACATGTGAAATATGACAATCAATCATCTTTAATATTTTCAAAGTCCAACCCTTTAATCAAGGTATGCACATGTAAAAGATGACAATCAATCATCTTTCAAAATTTTCAAATTTAATTTTCAAAAATATTCATGCACATGTGGAAAATGTATTTTAATGCTTTATGATAAAATATTAATTTTGAGCATTAATCTTAATTTCGAATTTTAAGAGATTTACAACATTACTCTATGACTTTAATGTGAACTTATTTCCTTCTTGCTCATGCTTGGTTCTTTGATGTGCTTGATTCCATTGTGTGAACAACTTGAGCTTGAAACTCTTTTATTCTTTGAATTCATTTGTTATCATCAAAATCCATGTGTAGATTTATAATCACATGAAACTTGAAACTTTGGATTCAACAATCTCCCCATTTTTGATGATGACAAATACTTGATAGAACTTGAAACCTGTATTAATACTTGAGCTCCCCCTGAAAATATGCGTTAGTTTTTCAAGTAAAAGTATAAATATAATTACAAGCATATATAATAAGTTTAGCAATTTAAACAATGTTAATGTTCTAGTCTAAAACTTCTCCCCCTTTTGGCATCATTAAAAAGGATCGATAGCAAGTAAATTGACTGAAAAAAATGATGCGTTTAATAGTCACTGTAAATAGTTGAAAAAGGAGCCGTCTGTGACCCGACAAATGCTGCAAAGTCTCGATGCCTAACTCTATGAATTTAGTGCGGATGGAGATTTAAACAATCGCCTGATGTTGTTGACAAACGTGATTGAAGGCTCTGAGTTGCTATAAAAAATGATCATTTTCATCTATCGGATGCCAAAAAAATAATCGCTTCTTGACCTGAGTTCTGTTTTTCCACAACGATAGAATGGCTGAGCAATTCTCTTCCACTAATGTTCCAGACTTGAATCAGGAACCCTTGACGCATCAACCATCAATCTTCTCTCCTGAGGCCGTCAATACCATGATAGGAGCAGTGAACCGTTTTTCTAATAAGGCTGATTCTGAGATTATTGCAGATTCAAGAATGCTCAGTAGTCAATATGCTGCCTCTGTTACGATCATGTCTCGGAGGTTAATGGCGAGAGTGAGTGAGATTGATCATCTTAACATGCAAATATTTGAATTACGACAGAAGCTTGCTAATAAGGATAGTGAGAATAAAAAGCTAAAGCAAGAAAACCAAGAGTTGAAAAAATTTACAGATTGGTATGCTCATGATCTGCAACCACGAATAGAGGAGCTGGAACGAGAAAGGGTTCAGATACAAGGTCAACATCGGCAGATAACAACAGAGGTTCATCGTTTACTAGAAAAATAGGGACAATCTACTGTTAATCTCGCTGGCTTAGTAAGAAAACTTTTAACAATGTGTGTCCAGCATATCTTGTATTTTTTTTTACTAAATAAGATTTGAAGAGACAATAGTTTGTCTTATTTTTTATGCTATCTCTATAAAATCAGTCCTGAAGTTCATCCAATCTGCATCAAGTTTTCATCTCATCTCTATAACTCATCTGCATTCCTTCAACATTCTCGTTTTAAGCCTTCTATTCTTTTCTCAATGGCTCATTCTTCTAACATTTCTCTAGATCTATCCATGAGGCATTCTGCATCTCAACCTCATGTCCTTTCTGCAGTTGCCATTGGTGTCATGTTGCAGCAAGAAAATAATAATCTGACTAATAAGTCAGATTCTGATGCTATTTATGACTTGGTGAGTCTTGGGACTCGCTACTCTTCCTCTATTGTTACTTTTTCTCAGCGGCTACAAGCCAAAAATCACGAAGTTGAAAATCTCAAAGAACAAATTGTTGTACTTCAACGAATTGTTCAAGAGTCTCACACAAGGGAATGAATCATTCGGCAGAAGAATAAACAGTTAAAATCTTTATTAGATTCTTCATTTCGCTTGCCGGTTCCCATGGATAAGAATGACATGATATTGTATGAAGAGAATGAGCGTCTCAAACATGAGGCTAAGAATCTCAAGTTTATATAAAATTATTTAAAAAATCTATCTCTATTTTTATTGACTCTGGTCTATCTTTTAAGAGATATTCATAACATGCATCATACCTATTTCTCTTCTGATCATACATAATCTATCTTCTGGTAAAGGTTTTGTGAAAATATCTGCTAACTGATCGTGTGTATTTGTGAACTCTAATATTATATCGTCTTTCTGCACATGATCTCGAAAAAAATGATACCTTATTTCAATATGTTTAATTCTAGAATGTTGTATTGGGTTCTTTGAAAGATTTATAGCACTTGTATTATCACATTTGATTGGAATGTGATTATACACGAGTTTAAAATCTTCAAGTTGTTGCTTCATGTAGAGAACATGAGCATAACAACTACCCGCAGCAACATATTCTGCCTCAGCAGTAGATAGTGCAACAGAATTTTATTTTTTACTAAACCAGGAAACTAGTACATGACCTAAGAAATGACATGCTCCACTAGTACTTTTTTGATCTATTTTACAACCAGTATAATCTGCATCTGTGTAGCTGATTAGATCGAAAGATGTGTGCTTAGGGTACCATAACCCTAGGCTAATTGTACCACTAAGATATCTAAGAATGCGCTTAACTGCAATTAAATATGATTCTTTTGAAGATGATTGAAAACGTGCACATAAGCACACACTAAACATAATATCTGGTCTACTGGCTGTTAAATATAATAAGCTACCAATCATACCTCGATATATCTTTGAGTCAACTGCCTTACCGGATTCATCTTTATCAAGTTTAGTTGATGGGCTCATTGGTGTTCCAATTTCCTTAGCATTTTCCATCCCAAACTTTTTCAATAATTTCTTAATATATTTTGATTGATTGATGAATGTCCCACTTTTTGCTTGCTTAATTTGCAATCCGAGAAAGAATGTAAGTTCTCCCACCATGCTCATCTCAAATTCTTCCTGCATAGTTTTAGCAAAAACTTGACACAAATTTTCATTAGTAGCACCGAATATTATATCATCAACATAAATCTGAATCAAAAGAATATCATCATTTTCATATTTAATGAAAAGAGTTGTGTCGATTTTTCCTCTTGAAAAACCTTTTTCAATTAAGAAACCACTGAGTCTCTCGTACCAAGCTCTAGGAGCTTGTTTAAGTCCATATAGTGCTTTTGTGAGTTTGAAAACATGATTTGAGGAAATATGATTTTCAAAATCTGGAGATTGCTCAACATATACCTCTTCATTTATAAAACCATTTAAGAAAGCACTTTTAACATCCATTTGAAAAAGTTTGAATCTTTATAACAAGCATATGCAAGTAGCATTCGAATAGCTTCTAATCTTGCGACAGGTGCATATGTCTCATCATAATCGATTCCTTCTTCTTGATTAAAACATTGGGTTACAAGTCGAGCCTTATTTCTAGTAATGACTCCGGACTCATCTTTCTTGTTTCTAAAAACCCATTTTGTTCTAATAATAGTATGATTTTTAGGTCTAGGAACAAGTGTCCAAACATCATTTATTTCAAATTGATTCAACTCTTCTTGCATAACTAGAATCCAAGATTCATCAAGAAGTGCGTCATCAATATTTTTGGGTTCAATTTGAGATAGAAAAGCAGTATGATTGCAAATATTTCTAAGAGATGATCGAGTACTTACACCTTGTGAAGGTGTAAGTACTCGAGTACTTTCACAAATTTCCACTGTTTGGTTGCATCTTATATTAAATTTTGATGATCTTTCCTGATGGTTTCATGTTGAACTTCCTCTATTGTTTTCTTTTTGTTGAGATTGAGACTTTCCGTATTATTTATACTTCCTGTTTCTTCATCAATAGATTTCTTGAAGAGTGAAGAATTAGATTCATCAAATACTACATGCATAGATTATTGTACAGTCAAAGTCTTTTTATTGAATACTCTATAAGTTTTACTATTAGTAGAATACCCGAGAAAGATACCTTCATCAGATTTTGCATCAAATTTGCCTAAATTATCCCTGTCATTCAAAATAAAACATTTGCATCCAAATACATGAAAGTAACCAATGTTGGGCTTTTTCTCATTCCAAAGCTCATAGGGGGTTTTATCTAACTTAGACCTTAGCATAACTCTATTTATAATATAACATGCAGTATTTACCGCTTCGGCTCAAAAATAACTAGGCAAGTTGTTCTCATTGAGCATTGTTCTTGCCATCTCTTGAAGAGATCTATTTTTCCTCTCTACTACCCCATTTTGTTGAGGAGTTCGAGGAGCAGAAAAATTATGCACAAAACTATTTTCATCACAAAATATTTCAATATTTTTATTAACAAACTCTTTTCCCCTATCACTTTAGATACTTGAAATAGTATAGCCCTTTTCATTTTGAATTCTCTTGCATAACTTGGTAAAGGCATTATATGCCTCATCTTTATGAGCAAGAAAGATTACCCAAGTATATCTAGAGAAATCATCAACAATAACAAATGCATAATATTTTCCTCCTAGACTTGCAACTCTATTTGGTCCAAAAAGATTCATGTGTATTAGTTGCAATGGTCTAGTAGTGGAAATATGTTTCTTAGTTTTAAAAGAAGTTTTTGTTTGTTTACAAAATTTGCATGCATCACAAATTTTGTCTTTAAAAAAATTTATTTTTGGTAACCTTTCACAAGATCATTTTTTGAAAGTTTGGAAATAAGTTCCATGTTAGCATAACCTAATCTTCTATGCCATAGCCAACTAGTTTCATTTTGATCTGAAAAGCAAATAGCATCTTGTGAGATAATTTCTTCAAAATCGATTGTATAAACATTATTGTTTCTAAAAGTAATAAAACAAATATTACAATCATGATTATTCAAAATAATGCACTTATCTATTTTGAAAGTAACTGTAAATCTTTTATCACATAATTGACTTATGCTCAAAAGATTATATTTTAGACTTTCAACAAGTAGAACATCTTCAATTATGAGAGAAGATTCATTACCAATTTTACCTATTCCCACGATCTTCCCTTTCGAGTTGTCTCCAAATGTCACGTGTCCTTCTTCTTTAAATCTAAGATCAAAGAATTTAGTCTTATCTCCCGTCATGTGTCTTGAACATCCACTATCTAAAAACCATTTGTTTTTACTTGTAGAAGACTTCATGCATACCTATAAAAACAATTAAAATGAATTTTCTTGGTACCCAAGTTCTTTGGGTCCTTTATTTATTAGTATTAGAAGAAACAAGATTTTTAGGTACCCATATGGCCCTAATAGTCATTGTATGATTTCTTCTAATAGGACAAGTATGATAATTATGACCATTTCTATTACAAAAAATTACAAATAGCATGTGACATATATGAAAAACTTGAATGATTATAATAATATCCTTTTTTGACAAAATTATTTTTATGAAAAGAATTTTGAATATTAGTCTTTGATGTAGAATGATTATCAAAGAAATTTTTATAAAATTTGTATTTTTATTTTGGCATATATCCCAAACCTGCCTTGTCAAAAACACATCTTTGACTACCAAGAAGTTTTTCAAAATTTCTTTTTCCATTCGTAAAGTTTTCAACAATATTTTCTAAATCGGTTTTCTTCTTATTTAATTCAAGATTTTCATATTTCAAAATGATACTTTCTTTTCTTAAAATTTCAATTTCGTTTGTTAAAGAAGAATTTTTCTTTTTCAAAGCAGTATACTTGATACCCAATTTTTCAAATTTATCATATACCTCTTCTAAAATATTTTGCAATTCTTCATATGAAAGATCTTCAATATTATCAAGATTTGTTACCTTAATGTCATCTTTAGCCATAAGACAAAGATTTGCTGATTCTTCATTGCTTGCTTCACTATCTGAGCTACTTGAATCATCATCCCATGTAGCTTTCATTGCTTTCTTGCCCTTGTTTCGATTATTCTTTAGCAGAGAACAATTTGGCTTGATATGTCCAGGTTTATTGCATTTATAACAAATTAAAGTGTTATTTTTACCTGAATCTTTCTTGGAAAACTTTTTGAAGGATTTCCTCGGAGGAGTTCTATTTTTCTTCAAGAACCTCTGAATTCTTCTTGTTATCATCGCAACTTCTTCATCTTTATCGTCATTTTTCTCATCTTCATCACTTTCACTTTCATGAGGAACAACTTTAAGTGCTAAGCTCTTCTTTGGCTTTCCTTCTTCTTCTCCTCTTTTCAATGTGTACTCATGGGTGATAAGTGACCCAATGAGTTCATTGACTTCGAGCTTCTTGAGGTCTCTAACTTTAAGAATCGCTGTAATTTTTGATTCCCAACGTTTTGGTAAAGAGTTGAGAATTTTTCTTATTATCTCCACTTTGAAATAAACTTTGCCAAGAGCTGTCAAGTTATTTGTGATGTTAATAAAACGAGTGTGCATACTAGAAATAGATTCATCATCATTCATCTTAAACATTTCATATTCATGAGTAAGAATATAAATTTTTGATTCCTTGACTTGCGAAGTTCTTTCATAAGTTACTTCCAAGTTATCCCAAATTTCCTTTGTCGTAACACAATTTATTATTCTATTAAATTCATTTCCATTAAAAGCATTATATAATAAATTCATAGCAGTTAAATTTAAAGTATAAAATCTATCGTCTTCACGATCAAACTCTTCTTCTTCCTTTTTGACCTTTACTTCATCAACCACTTTTGTTGGAATATAAGGTCCATTTACAATACATTTCCAGATTTCTCTACCTTGAGCTTGAAGAAATATTCTCATTCTAACTTTCCAGAATAAGTAATTATCTCCACAAAAGAGTGGAGGCCAACTGCTAGATTGACCTTCACCAAAATGAAGCTGCAATGTTAGCCATAAGATTTTAACTCAAAAGATAGTTAATCTTATAATAGAGTTCTTAGTTCTGATACAAATTGTTGCCCAGATGACTAACACAAGAGGGAGGGTGAATTGAGTTGTATTAAAAAAATAACAATTATAAATCAAATATATAATATAAAATATAAACAAAATATGAAATAACAATAAATATAAAGAGTAAGGATAAGAGAGAAGCAAACTCAGTATGTTAACGAGGTTCGGCCCCACTGCCTACGTCCTCGCCTCAAGCTACCCCTCGAGAATTTTCAAATTCACTATTCAACCTGCTTCAGGTAGAGATAGAAACCTATTACACTTTTAAACAACACCGCTACAAAGGATCTGTGTAGAACACCCTCTACACTTGTAATCACCTTACACGTGGTGATTCAACTATTCCCCGTATAGAATACTTTCTACACGCACAAGGGTTATACACACCCTTTTTCTGATACAAAAGCTGATAGTGGGTAGGTTATCAGAAAACATTCCTCAATGAGTGAAATAAGAACAATACAGCCCAAACTATATCTCTCAAAATGAACAAGGATTAAGACTCAATGCTTAGAGAAGAGAGAATGAAAGTTTTGAATGAATGTTGTATGCTCTTGGTGTTATGAATGTGAAGCTCTCAAATGATCTATTTATAGGCATATGAGACTTCATATTCAAATTTAAAAAGATTCACATGTCAAAGACAACATCATTCACTTTTTCAAAAAATTCAAATAAAATGTTCTTCTTTTTCAATTGTCAAAGACAACATTATTCATTTTTTTTCAAAAAAATCAAACCTAATCTTTTACTTTTGGCATACGACAAAATGAGCACACTTTCCTTTTCAAAAAATTCAAACCTAATCTTTTACTTTTTGCATATGACAAAAGGATCACACTTTCATTTTCAAAAAATTCAAACCTAATCTTTTACTTTTTGTATATGACAAAATGAGCACACTTTACTTCTCAAAATTTTCAAACAAAATCATCTACCTTTTGTATAAATTTAAAAAAGTATCAATTACTTTTGAAAATATTCAAATAAAACATGCACATGTGAAATATGACAATCAATCATCTTTAATATTTTCAAAGTTCAACCCTTTAATCAAAGAATGCACATGTAAAAGATGACAATCAATCATCTTTCAAAATTTTTAAATTTAATTTTCAAAAATATTCATGCACATGCGGAAAATGTATTTTAATGCTTTATGATAAAATATTAATTTTGAGCATTAATCCTAATTTCAAATTTTAAGAGATTTACAACATTACTCTATGACTTTAATATGAACTTATTTCCTTCTTGCTTATGCTTGGTTCTTTGATGTGCTTGATTCCATTGTGTGAACAACTTGAGCTTGAAACTCCTTTATTCTTTGAATTCATTTGTTATCATCAAAATCTATGTGTAGATTTATAATCACATGAAACTTGAAACTTTGGATTCAACAAGAAATCTACAGACTGGTTGGGTTTATGCTACCCAAATAACAATCTATTAATATTTTAATGACACGTAGGCTGTCTACCACAATAATCTTGTGGATGCATTGCATGGAACCTCCCCTTTGCCATTTTGCACCCACACTGGTTTTCCCTAATAAGGTTTGTATTTTTTGTTGCCCTCAAATTGAAATCAAATTTTGTTGATGAACACTTGAGACATGTTATCATCTTGCACAAAAATCCTCCAACAGTTTCAATTGATGGGCATGAGAATGTGCTTGATAATGATGAGGATGCATTACTCAAAGCAACTGCAAATCAACTTGTATCTGTAGCCATCCCCTTCATCTTCCCATTTTCCCAAACAGTCCTTCCCCTTCATCTTCACCTTTCCTCTTCGTCTTTGTTAAGACAGAAAATCATGGCTCAAGCACCTCCAATACGCACACAAGGAAAGACCTGCTATCCGCTGTATAATGCTCTGCTTTTGTATTCACCTGTTGGAAGAATATTCAAGAAAGAAAATGCACCTCGAACAAAACAATGACGTGGCTAAAACTCATTGTAACACATGGTTGATTTTACTCTATAAATACTTGTACACTGTAGTAAAATACATTTAAATATAGAGATGAGCTTTTACATGAAAATATGAAACTGTTCTTTTAAAACCTTTTATCAAACACTTGATGCGGTTGCTAGTATCATTTTCAATATGGTATCAAAAAGCCGGTTAAAGGCCAATGCCTTCAACCCTCCTGTGCTCCTCCTTCTTTTTTTCTTTTTCTTTGGTTCTTGATCGTCTTCCATGGCGTCTCCAAAATCCAACACAGACACTCCCACCCCTAACTCAAGTGTCTCGAATACCACACCTCTCCCAATATTGTCATTGTCACGGCAGCCAACCATTCTCTTACTATCAAACTTTCCGATGATAACTATCCCCTTTAGAAAGCTCAGATAGTATCTCTCTTAGTAGGACATCAACTTAAATCCTATGTTGATGGTACCTTCCCCCCTCCCACAACCATTAATGGCTCTATGAATCTCGAATATCGTCGATAGGTGCTTCAAGACCAGTTAATTGTTTCTACCCTCACCAGCTCTCTCTCTCCTATCCACTGCATAATGTTCTACTTTTGTACTCACCAACTGGAAGAATATTCAAGAAGGAAAATGCACCTCCAACAGAACAATGACGTGGCTAAAACTTATTGTAACACCTGGCTGATTTTACTCTATAAATACTTGTACACTATAGTGAAATACATTGAATATAGAGATGCTTTTACATGAAAATACGAAACTGTTCTTTCAAGACCTTTTATCAAACACTTGCTGCGGTTTCTAATATCATTTTCAATAGTTTTCCCCACCCTTCCCCCCACTCTCGAAAAATACAATAATTTGATGAATAGGAAAATACCTAAAAACTACTTTTTCAACTTTCTTTCGATACTAAATTTTGCTTCAAATCATTCATCAAGTACCTTCCTCATAGTGCCAACTTACACTACCATTCTTCCAATCACTTCATCTTGGAATCAATACAAAGTAATGCCTTCATCCAAACAACACAAAACTCAAATATTAAAATAATACAATAAACTACAAATACCCAGTAGAGACGGCAACACCAGGAAGAAAAACTCTTTTTTTCACCAAATCCATGTCAATGAACCCAAAATAAACTCCAATGTGGCTAAAAGTTCAATAAACAACTAATTGAGTTTTCTTTCATAATTTTGTTGTGCATGATTGCAGGGGTTTTTTGCACGAAAATGTGGCACAAAGCTAAATCATGGAGTTGCAGTTGTAGGCTATGGAACAACTCTTGATAGAACCAAGTACTAGATAGTGAAGAACTCCTGGGGATCTAAATGGGGAGAGAAGGGTTACATAAGGATGCAGTGTGGCATCTTTGATAAGGAGGGATTGTGGGGGCAAAATCAACGAACTAGTGGGGTGAAATCTGACTGGACAAAATCGGCGTCAGACTGGTGGTGGTGGACTGGTGGGTGCTCGGCGTGAAACTAGAAACATAGAAAGGGGAAATTCGTGCTGCAGGTTTCCTCTCTTTTAACTTTCCTATCTTGCCCTTATCTATCCCATGTGAACGAATGTAGATTGAATTTGGTGTAATTTCTAGAGTGGCAGCATGTGAGTGGAGGGCTGTTAATTGAAAAACAGTGGACCGGTTCTCTTCAAATAAACACATTGATCGAATGGTTCTGGATGTTTTGCAGTTTCACTATATATTGTAAATGCCAATATTGTAATTACACATAAGATGAGATTGCGATTCCAATCATGTCGCGTTGTATTATTAGCACCGGGTGCTTCTTTAATTATCAAACACTTAAAAACTGAGGTTAAGGGAGGAAAAGAACCAAAATTAAATGGGGAAAATTTTTCTGTACAAAGATTGGCAGCCAAAAGCCCTAAACCCTGCAGGATCGGTACAACGATTGCACTTTATGCTGGCCAAAAAACTGATGGAAGTAGCAAAATACTGTTGAAGCAACAAATCTTTCTCCTCTTTCACCGCTCAGAGCTTCACGTTAAAAGACCATTATGTAATCTATGAATCATGACAAAAGGCCACACCACCACCATCGACGAAACAATGTAAACAGGTGGCTG
Source organism: Carya illinoinensis (assembly GCF_018687715.1). Classification (NCBI taxonomy): domain Eukaryota; kingdom Viridiplantae; phylum Streptophyta; class Magnoliopsida; order Fagales; family Juglandaceae; genus Carya; species Carya illinoinensis. The sequence continues at coordinate 42,286,183 of NC_056758.1, forward strand.
AAGGAATTGGTGAATTTCCAGCTTTTCATCTCACTCTTCATTAGGCGACTCTACCCATCTCCATTTACGTCCTTGGCAGAACCTTTGATCGCTTCAGCAGTCATTAGAGCAACCACAGCTTTATGAATAGCTAGATCTGCTCTGTAAAGCAACCTCTGAGCCTTCTCTCTCTTGAGCTTAGCCATGTTAACTGCATGCTGGGCAGCACCAGATGCATCACGCAATCTGAACTCATCAAGATCGGAACCATCCAACCGTTCAATACCATGTCTCTGAGACCCATCCAAGCGATAATGCTGCTGTCTTGGCCGCTCTGGTGATCCCCTATTCCATATGGGAACCCCATTTATCTTGTCCATCATTCTCTGATTGTATGACATCACTGTCTGCTGGTCATTCAGAGAAACAAATGTCCCAAATTTCTTTGACTTGTTCCTCTTAAGTCTTGGGATTTGGTTCCTATCAAAGCCATCGTTGTTTGTAGAGAATAACCCTGTGTTGCCTGCATTCTGTGGTGAAAATATCCTTGGTGATGCCTGAGGAAAAGGGGAATCATCTAAAGCTTCATGGTAATGACCCGGATATACAGCCTTGTCATCGGCAAAAGCAAACCCATTTAATCTTTTTCCTGAGGAAAGAGATCAAACCAAATTAAGGAAAAAGCTTTACAAAACAAACAAGCCAAAATAGTAACAGTACATGTGTAGAAGTGTAAGACGGTTACCAAAAGCAAGGACACCATCCTGATCTCCTAATACCGCATTGCTGTGCCCAGCAACGGAAAACTTCCTCTGCGACCTTTGCTTTGACCCCTTGTTGGGGACTTCCAAACCCCGTGGTTTTAAACAGAAAGCAAACATGGGTGGCTTTTCAATTGGTGCAGCCTTCTCCTGACATCCATTGGGGAGGTTGGTATTGACTTTGGTCATAGCTAGCTCCCACTCATCCACTTGTTGTTGATACTTTTCCCATAGAGGTGGCTAAATAAAACACACCGATATTGAGCTTTGCAACACGTTAAATAGAAGCAAAATAAACAGGCAGAGAATGAAATTACAAGTTAAGAATTATCATAATAGATGACCCCACATCGACTATATATCACCACTCAATTGTGTAAACACAAGGATAATGGATGTGAAAGTAAGGTCTACTAGACAACACATGGGTAAGGAATAGCAAGCGGTAAAAGTCGATCTAATTACTTCTTTTTCAAATTGCATATCAATATCAACTCGGAAAAATGTATTCCTCAGAAAGTTTCCGTAGATTTACTAATCATATTTCCTCTCTCCTCTTACTAATGTACTCAGCAAATTTCATGCCCATCTGACATAAAACATTCCCCTTAGTTTCCAAGAGCATTTAAATCCAAAAATTACTTATCTGATTTAGGGCTTGTTTAGATGTTGAAATGAGATGAGAAATTTGTAAATAGTGAAATAGTTTGTGAAATGGTTTGAGTTAAGATATTTATGGGGTTTTGGGAAAGAAAAAAATTTGAGTAAAAATATTATAAAGTTAAAATATTGTTAGAATATAATTTTTTTAATATTATTTTTCTTTTGATATTTCAAAAAGTTATTTTTTTTTAGAAGTTTGAGAAAGTTGTAATGATTATGTAATGATTAGATGAAAAGGTTGAAAATTAAGTTTGGGAAAGTTGTATTGATTATGTAATGATTAGATGAAAAAGTTAAATATTTAAAATTGAAAAGTGTTTGTATTTGTAGTGTTTGGATGTTGAGATAAGAAGGGATGAGTTGATATGAAACCATCTTGCAATCCAAACGAAGCCTTAGTGCCAAAGGAATCCTTGCTAAACTTACCACAGATCTTAGGAACAAATTTGTTTTTGGAACTTTTTGTGATCAGTATTGGTGGCTTCTATATTTTGTCTGTTGGTCACTCCACATACACAAACGTGTATATATGAGTGTGCAGCTGTGGGTGTGCTCTACCTGTGTTACATATCTAGATGTGTACAAACCAGAGGAGAGGCAAGAATAACAGGACAGTCTTTTTTTGGTACGAATAACAGAACAGTCGTCAACTGAATTTAATATTATTTCAGAAAAGCCAAGGGATTTAGAGATGATATCCCACTAAATTAGCCTATTGCAAGTAGTACCAAAAGATAATTATTATTGAATGATAGAAAATAGATTTATAAGATACCTGAAGATGTCGGATTAAAGGCATCCCTTTCTTCTGCCTTTTTTGCCGCCAATGCTCATAAATGGATTTGGTTATATCCATGGCTCCAACTCCATGCGTGAGATCCTCAATTTCATCAGGTGTGAACTGATCACACTTTTGGGCATATGCAGCCTTCTCAAACCTGTCCATTGTTTTTTCAAACATCTCCTCAGTGATCTTTCCCAAGATGCAGTTGTCAGTTTCAGCAGAACGTGGATTGTTCAAAATCCACTGCTCATCACCACTATCCATGTCATATAAGACATGCGATGGATCCAAAGCCAGCTCAACATCTGTTTCAACCTGCCGCAAGTACTTGGAAGAGCTGCGAACAAATGCTATTTCTGTTCCACTATCATCGTTTTCCTCTATCAAGCGAACCCCAGGAATGGGGATGTTTTTAATTAAAGCAGCACGAATATTACGATTGTAACATTCTTCATGCATCTCCTTGAAAAGAGCCCATTGACTCCTATCTGGAAACTCCAAGATCCAATCTTTTCCTCCTTTCCACATCATGGCATGAGTGTAGCGGTTTGTTGACCCAGGCTGCAAAAACTGATGGGCTTTGTATGAATACTTTGTAGTCCCTGAAAGTTTTACAGCAAGCCTCCACTCATTATGATCAAAAAGCTCTAGTACAACTTGTGCCCCGCATTCTCTCCACCCTCTGTCACCAAGTGTGATTAATACATTTACATCACAAGATAACAATTCCATGTTTCTTTGAGAACCTCTAGGAACATCGAACGATCTCTTCTCATTAGCCCTCCTAATTCGTTTGTGAGGATGCACTTTATGGTGATGACTTCTATTCTTCGAGTTAACATCAAAACCTCCAAGAGGTGACAAGTATGAAACTTGAGTTCGTGCCCTTTTAGGCCCATTGCCTAAACCATTTTGGAAGATGTCAGCCTTCCCCTCTGACCATCCATTTGAAAGGTACCCAAATGATGACAAATTATTTTTATTTCGATGCCATGTACTCCTGGGAGCAGTGGGGTTGGGGCTAGGGATAACACCACCATTCATTCTCCAAGACAGATCTGTAGAATATTGACCACTGTTCAATTCACCTTCCTCAGGCTTCTCAATTTGATTAAACAGTGGAATTTCAACACTGAGACCATTCAAAAAGGAATGGGAACTGGCATCAGACTTATCCTTCTCGAACGAAGGTCTCGGCAATAAAGAACAAAGTTCTGGCTCTGAATGGTGGCTTTGCCACTTCTGCAGCTGAACAATGGCATCAGTTCCAACCTTTTCAGAATCTTGGGAACCAGCAGCAGAGGTTTCAGCCACATCAAGATTGACATTTTTGCACTTCCAAGAGAACTTTATGCAATCCCTATCAACTGATTTACCACAAGAAAGCCATCCATCACAAGCAGTGTCCTTTGACAAAGCCTTCAAATTATTTGCACCAGTATCCTTAGAGCAGTCCTCCATAATGGAACAGTCATCCACCACCAAACCACAGTTTTCTGGATGCCCTACTAAATCATCGGCCTGGAGACTGATATGAGCCACACGGCGTTCCATAAGCAGCTTCAGATGCAAGCTAAGAAAAAAAGTAGGCGCAGCAGCAAAACAAAGAGCAAATGGAACGAGTTTCCAGGACATCTCATTGGAATTAGATGAAAGCTCACTGATATTAACATAGGTGCAATCTCTGGCCAAACCCACGACACTTATACCTTGATTAGACCTCTGCCGTAAGCCCTGGTAGGTGGAAAAAAATTTAGGAGTTATTCATATCATAAACCAGATTAAAGGAAATACCCACGTTTCATGCCTAACAAGGCCATGACAACAGAAGTATCTAGTCTCTTTATTAATAAATTCATTCCACAGAGAGAAAAGACACTACATAACATAGAGCTAAATATCTAACGAAGGGTAAAGTAATGTAATTTTGAAGAAATATGTATAACCCATGAATCACACCTAGTTAAAGTAGGAAGAATAAAAGTAATACCTTGATAGAGGAGGGCCGCCCACAATTCGAAGTTATAGGCAACTGATTTCCTCCATTTTGAAAGGCATGAATATTATCATAAGTACATTCTGACAGAGGAAGTTGCCTGGTAAGCAAACAATAGCTCTTAAGTTTACGGTCTAGGTGCAACCACTTTGACTTCTTCAGTTGGGAGAAGTTGTAGATTGCAAATACAAGCTGCTTTCTAACATCATGAACAGATGAGAATCTGAACCTAATCGAAGTTACTGGCAGTTGAGAGCCTACATACTTCCCCTGTTCCTTTGTTCCATGAAATACTCTCAGGACCAGAAAAACAAAGTCTACAACCTGCTTGATGTAACCTTCAAACAAGAGAAACCTCAGTCCAACTACATTATCAACAAAAAGCATCTCCAGCTGAACCTTTTGCCACATGGTCATCACTATTCCATTCTGAAGTAGTAATATAGCTTGAAAGAACCAAAAGTTGTCTGCTCCAAATGAGTCATTTAGGACCAACTGCACTGGGAAGCTTAACTCAAACCTCCATGATTCTCGCGGTGTTAAAGATAAATCTAACAACCCTATACTGTCAAACAAACTGGTGTCCAACCTTCCAATTGAAACATCAGGTTCTTTGAAATCCTCAATTTTGTCGTCAAAATGACAAAACGATGCAATAGAACCAGGTGCAGTTCTGGAGACAAGAGTGTCCTCAGAAGTATAAAACAAGTCTGGGCCTGACTTGTGAAGCCGTCGCCTAAAATAAACAATAGGCGTTTTGCTGTCTTTGGGGCAAGTGGTGGCCATGGTAGGCCTCTCAAGCCTTACAATGTTAGGTAATCTGTCTGGTGATTCAGAATTAGCAGGTAATTTACTTTTATCCCAATCTCTTCTTGACGAAACCCCGTCCAAACAACAATGCAGATTTACAGCTTCATCAGATGAACCAACAGACACAGGCTGCAAAGATGGACTGGATCTCTTCCGTTTCTTTGCAGCACTTGAAGGAGGAATTTTGATCCGACGAGTGGATCGAGACAACCATGAGATGATGGGCTCCGAGTCCATAAAGCTGCCTATGCAACCATCATCCTCTGTGGTCAAATCTTTCTTTTCTTTTTGTTTACCCTTCAAGTGTCTTTTTCCCTCATGAGAACTTCTATTTCTCATAAATGATTTTTTATGCCCCGCCTTACCAGGTACTTCACTAGGCAGAAGCAAAAGTTTAAACCTCTCATTCTTGAGGTTAATCCATTCCTCATCCCGGTCATCATATTTAACATGATGAAGCTTTCTTTCTTTATCATAGTCATTCACAAGGCCATAATACCAACTATGGTCCAAGGGCCAAAAGACCTTTATTCGCCGATTTAATACCCAATATGCATCCAAGTCCCCAAAAAAAACTTCATAGAAGTGGCGCCTCTTCCTTAAATGTCCCTTCTCTTTGTGCTGCTTCCTTGGTCTCAATACTCTAAAAGCAGTATCAACTGATGCAGATTCTGACCCAGATAATGACTTAGACACACAACCAACAAAATCTCGATCAGGAGATGACAGACAAGACAACCCATTCATGGATTGCAATGCAGAAGCCTTGCTGCTTGAAGAAAACCCAGTACAGCTTGGATTAAACCGTGATGATAGCATCCTCGCTGCATTCTCTTCAAGATTCTCCTCATCATCTTCTCGCAACTCATCAGATATCCTAATAGAATTATCAACCAAAGGCACAGCCTCCTTCACTACACTTTTACAATCTGGCGTCAAATCCCTCTTTTTTCTACAATTCCTCTGAGGTTTTTTCAAAGACAAATCACCATTGTTTACAACCAAAAGACCAGCATGCCCTTCCTCCTTTGAGTGCCTAACCAAATTCAACTCACTATTTCTATTTTCCTTAAACTCGTCAAAAGCTTTCTTTTGTTTTACTTTTGAAGACTCAACCTGGGTGCCTGAATCATTGGGACTTGAATTGTCTATCTGATCAACAGGGGCCACCTTACTATTAGACTTGTCCACAGGCTTCAACACTTGACTGCCTTCAAACTTCTTTCGCCCGGCAAAACCCCGCTTCCGCTTTGGGATCCAAATGAAATTATCGTTCAAACTAAGAGAAACAGTATCAAACCCGCTACTACCATTCGACTTCTGACTTAAACCTGACTTCAAGTCCTTTGTATCAAGGGAACCAGAACTGAATTGACCACTACACACTTCATCCACGCTCTTTTTACTACAATCATTTACATTTCCAAAACTACTCAGAGACACCTCTTTCCTAGTCTTCTTCTTGTTCCTCGTCCAGTCGGCATCCACGGAACTACTTTTATTCCTCTTCAAATTATTACCATGAAGCTCTTTCGTCGCCCTAGGATTATACAAGCTCTTAAGATCCAAAGATCTAGATTTCTCAGGAATTGCAGCACCATGTGAGTTTTCTTCTCTATTTTCCATCAACTTTTCCTCAATCCAAACGCCCCGAAACCCCCCAATTTTCACATTCCATCATATATGCCCCCTACGTTTTTTTCAGATCTGTAACACCAGAACCGTCATCAAAATCACCAAAAATCCTCCAGAATACGCTAAAATCAACAATTAAAACCCCTCCGCAAGGCAAACAGGTAAATATTCAAGCAAAATCGAACGAATTAACCATGAATTTGTAAAAGGAAGTAAAATTCATATACCTACCTCAATCGACATGACGTTAAAAAACCGAATCCTCGTGGTATTCACGAAGATCACGGACAATACACGTGAATTGGAGTTCGAATCTGAGCCTTCTAACTTGAAACGCTACTAGATTCGTCGATTTTCCATGTTAATTTTTTTTGGCAATTTTTTCCCTTATAATTTGTTTCCTTGTGAGACGAACTAGAGCTAGGGTTTCTTATGTTTTCATGGGAGAGGGTTTAGATCCCAAATGACCAAAAAATTAAAGACAACAAAGTAAAATAAAGTAAATGGCAACGAAAATAGAATCTTATCACATAAAAGGGGAAGAGAGAGAGACCAAGTTGAACAACTATAATGAAGTATTTGGAGGGTGACATTGTGCTACGTGGTTCACTGCCCACCGTCCGATTCGTAAGCCGTGGTGGGATAGTGAAACTACTGGCATGTTTTACACCACATTAGTAATTATTTATTCATCTTTATTTTTATTCTCAAATTTAAATAAATTTAATTTAAAATTACCTGCATTAACTTATCTATTTTTATAATTTTAAATAATTATAAACAGTAATTATTTATTTTTGAATATATCATTTTCTTTCATTAAATATTATTTTATTATTTTTTCTCTCCCTTTCCAACTCTCTCTTTTCTCTCTTTTCTCTCTTTTTTTGCTCTCTTCTCTCTCTTTATTATTTTATTATTATTTGATCAAAAAATACATAATCTAATATAATAATTTTTCTTTATATTCAAAATTAATTTTCAAAACATATAATTTTATATACGAAGATAAAAAATCTATTGTCAATGCTCCATATTATTTTTTTTATCCTCCCATTATAATTTTTATTGAGCGGTGCAGGTGAGTAATGGTGTCGAGTGGGTATCGGTGTAAAATTGTTTTTTTTTTTTTTTTTTCTTTTCTTAAATATTTTTAAAAATAAAATAAATTTACAAATTTATAAAAAAAATGCTTTCTTAACCATTAAATAAACACAATTCAGTAGAAAAATTCGGTACCCATTTTTGTTTGGGAGTAGTGTTTATTATTTTTGTTTAATCATTGGTGAATTTCAAAAATTTCAAGAAAATTACAAAATGAACAATCATCCTTATAAACGAAAAAATATATATATATTTAGCAAAGTACTGAAAATAGGTTAACTATTTCATTTTTAATAGTTTCCTGAATAATATCACTAAAATTAAAACACTAAAAACAAAACAAATATCTGGCCCCTATCTTGTAACAATTATGCTACATACATATGAATTGGTGTACGAAGTGGCGGCTTATTTTTATGAGTTTTATTATATATAAACACAATTATGTATTAATCTGTATATCAATACTAATTTATTTATATTTAAAATTTAAATTAATATTATTTTTAATAAAATCTACTTTTTGATCAATCACATCACATTAGTGCACAATTGTACTTGCAACTATATTTTTTCTATTTTTATTAAAAATAAAATAAAATTAGAAAAAACGCATGAAACCTTGTTAAAGATAAAAAAATAGAAAAAGGGAAAGACGGTGAAGCCTCTGTTTCTTTCTTCGACAAAACAAAGCATTGCCTTAGGTCCTTTCCTTCACACCAAAACTCCTCCCTACAACTACCACCTACGTTAAATGGAAACCGTTGTTTCTTTCCTAACAACAGAACCCATTCGAACACTGTCGACCCAGCTCTTGCCGCCATCGACAACGTCGTAACTTAGTCCCACCTCACAATCCCTCAAAGCCACTGACATCCCTCCGTGGCAACAACTGCAACCATGTTACTCCTCGTTCAACATCCACTACGATGTATAGAGAAATTTGACTAGCAACTATCGCAATCTCCTCCAGCTCCTTCTAAACTTGCAACAAAATCAAAGTCAAAAGAGACCAATTAGTTATATTGATTGACAAAAAAACACAATACATAGCTCAAACAAAATAACCCTGATTGAGATTGAACGTCATTAATGCATTTTTTTTAGGACAATGTCAATTATACTCATAAAAAACTTACATATCCACGTAACGTTCTCATTTTACTTTGTTTTTATTAAGATAATATAAAATATAAGAAAATCAAAAAATTGTAAGAATCCACGTGTGGATATGCAAGTTATTTTTTTAGTAAATTTAATTTTTTTCTAATTTTGCAACAATATCTATTTGCTCATTTAATTTAAATCGAGTTTAGCTACTTCAAGTAAAATTAAAATTACCTCGGCAATTTTAAAAGCCGCATTTGTTTTATTGTATTGTAGAAATTAGCAAATTTTTTATTTGTTTATACAAAAATGTCGATAATTGAACATATATTAACCTTTTAATCGTTGTATTTAATAAGAATAATAAAATATATTCATGAACGAGATGTGAGATTATTTACTATACATTGTTGAAGAGAAAAAAAAAATAATAATACCATGCCATCTTAAGGCCTTGTTGGGATAGTTAGTTGAAATGAGATGATCTATTAATAATAGTTAAATAATTTGAGTTAAGATTTTTTATGGGATTTTGGAAAGTGAGAAATAAAAAGTTAAATATACAAATATTAAACGGTTAAAAAATTTTTATAATATAATTTTTATTTTAAGAATTAAAAAAATTGAATTATTTTATGTGTTTTGTCTCAAATGAATGAAAGTTGTGTTAAATATTTTAAAAAATTGTAATGATTATATAAAAAAATTGAGGATTTGAAATCAAAATATTTGTGATATTTGAATGTTGAAATAATATGAGATGGGATGATAATATATTACAATTCAATCTGAGCTTAAGAGTATTTGTTTTCTTTGCAAACCATGCCATCTAAGAGTATTCGTTTTTGTTGATTAAACAAAAAGGATATTTGTAGTGAAAATAGTAGCTTTTGTGATTAAACACATGAATCGCATTATCATTAAATTTATTTAAATTTATGTCATGTTCCTATTAAAATAAGTTGATGGTAGGATTGTTCATCCGTCTCACCCCACCTCGAAACAAAACAGTTTTGATAAGTGATTTCTAGCCGAATTTTCAAAACCGAAGTTTTGACTCAAATTTAATTTCGAGCAAGATTGAATTTATGGAAAAGAAAGGAAAGGTAGAAAGGACCCCACAAATTTATGAAGAATTTCACTCAATCGCATGTTAATTAGCACTACAGACGAAAAAAGTTCAAAAATTACGTGTAAGATGTACAGTTCACATCCCATATAAATAAATAAATAAATAAAATGTTAAAAATTAAAATCTTTGCATTTAAGTCAGTTATTAAGGAAAAAGAAAAACACAATCATTTTTGTGGGAATAAACATCTAAGAGAGAGAGAGAGATTATTCATTTTCATGTTTTGTCTAGTTTACACGATTCGATTGGTGAGATTTCTACCAAAGCAAGCAAGCAATCCATTTTCTTAATTATCGCTTTTGATTTATCTCTCTTGTTTGTTTGTTGATTTTTTGAACAGATTCTTAAATATCTTCCATATTTACAGAAATTTCAAAATGACAGGCAGGGTCTACCATTATTCCAAGCCCATCGCCACCGTCGGTGCTAATAACACAACAACCGCAACCGCCAATGCCGCCCATGTCAAGCCCCAACTCCAGCAACCTTATCAACATCCACCCCAGTACCACAACCACTGATGTCAATGTGGCCTATGCTGCTGCTTCTAGTCGCTCACTGTCATTCTCATTGTGACTTTTCTTATTTCCATCATTGGCATTTAGTTAGACACTAACATTCGAAAAAAGTTGGATGTAAGTGTTAGATGTAACCGGCACGCAAGCAACGTTTCCACATCATTTAATAAAATAGTGTGTTTTTCATTTATTTGCTTTTTTGTTCTTAATGAAACACATTGTTTTCATTTTCTTGTACCTTTCCCTCTCCATTTTGTTCCATCTCTCTCTCTCACACACACACACACACAATTTCGTTCTCCTCTCCCTCTCCATCTTATTTCCTCCTCCATCGTCCTCTCCATATCGTAACCCTAAATCTATCCCTCTCCATGTCTATCTATCCACTTTGTAACCCACTCTAATTCAAATTGATATCTTCAAACTCTGAAAGGAGCATCAAGGTTGACTTGTGATTGGAGGTAATTTCTTATGTTTTGTTTATCCACAAGGCTTTAGCTAACCACTTAATGTTTTGTTAATAATTTAGTATTATAATATTCAATTAATTTGGACTTCATCTCAATCTCTGCAACTCTCAAGATTCCATGTTGTTAAGGTATTATTCTTTGCAAATTTAAATTCCCATCTGCAAAACTCATAAGACATTTGTGTTGTTGAGCTGTTGCATTATGAGGCCTTAATGCATTTTCTACTCTTAATTTCAACAACCCAAAACCATATTATATGGATAGACTTCAAATGGGTCGTGGGTATAATGGTTTTTGTTTGACACTACCCATTGGCCATTGTGTTTTAATTTTTTGTAAATCAAACCCCATGTTTCCCCTGTTGGGTGGGTAGGAAGAAGTATTACTTTAGGCATATCGTGTATTCATTCATAGGCGATAGAAATTCTACTTCATTTGCGATGTTAGCTGAGCAAACCAAGCCATATATTCTTAGTTTCTTACATTTGTAGAAACTAGAGTATGAGGAAGTTAATCTAAGACTTCTTTTAGATGCCCAGTTTTTTTTTTTGTCTTGGTGGAGAAATGCTTCAATGTACTAGGAAATTAGTAGGGGTGTAAAAAAAAAACCGGAAAACCGGCCCGGACCAAATCGGACCGGACCAGTTGTACCGGTTTTGGACTGGTTCGGTCCGGAACCAGTTTTCATAAATGAAAAACCGGCCGGAACCGGTCTGGTTTCGATTCCGGTTAGTTTTGAACTGGACCGGACCGGTACTATTTATATATTAATATTATATATAATATATTTTATATTATATATAATTTTTAATCACATAAAAAATAATCACATATATACTAATACTAATATTCTAATATAGATTATAGTTATACTCATACTAATATAGTTATACTAAATCATCAAAACTAACACTAACATATAGCTATACTAATAGTCTAATATTAATACTATTATATTGTCTAATATATTATATAGCTATAACTAATACTGATATATATATACTAATACTAATCGTCTAATATATGATTATAACAGATTTTTTTTTTACACTAGATTTCTTATTTTATTTTTTGTTTTATAGCAGCTTTTTATATAGAGAATTTTGTTTATATAACAGATTTTTTTTATAAAGCAGATTTTTATATCAGAATTTTTTATATAACAGATTTTTTTTTTATAAACCAGATTTTTGATAGCAGAATTTTTTTACATAGCAGATTTTTTTTTTGCAAAGTAGATTTTTGTAAATGGTAAACAGAATTTTTTAAATTAGTTTTTTCTTTTAAACATAATTTTTATAAAAAATTTGTATTTTATTAAAACTGAAAACCGGACCAAACCGAAATGGAAACCGGTAAAACCGGAATATTGGTTTAGGAGGAAAATCGGTACGTAATCGATTTTGAAAAATGCAAAACTGGTGCCTACTGGTTCGGTCCTAGATTTTTACAAAACCAGACTGAACCGGACTAATTACACCCCTAGAAATTAGACTCGTTGATTGATCTCAAGTCTAGTACTCACCCGAAGAAAGAAGGAAAATATCTCATTTTTCTTTCCTTGCAACATTTTTATTTCTTAGCTTTTTTCTTTTTGCTTTTTTTTTTTTTTGTTTATTTTTTCCCTTCCACATAAGGTCCTACGTACTATCGTTTACCCACAGTTTGCACATTTTGCTTGTACGTAGTAGAGGTGCTAACATTCAATTGTGGTATAGAATGAAAACAGAAATTGGTTAGTAACTCGATTCCGTACTGTTTATCCAAATAGTTACGGAAGGTTTCGAATTCTAATCCAACTGTTTTCAAGTCATGTCGGGTTGGAATTTCTATTTGGAGCCCGCCATCGGCTATTTTGATCACCCCTTATTGATGGCATGCATTTCTAACTCATTTATATATAATTTGTCATTATATATATTATTTTTAAGATAAATGTTTGATTTAAAATGAAATCCTTCCAAACTAAAATTAACAAATTGATATAATTTGAAACAGTATTTTAAAAAGAATTTCTATATCAAAGTTAGTTTATTTATAGTCCCCATTTAGGGGACTGCTCGTGTAAGTATATGTAATTATGTTTAAAATTTTTTTAAAATTACAATAATATTATTTTTAAAATGATATATATTTGTTATCCTCATTTATTAATGAGACTGATGATTGCAAATAGAATTTCTCTATCGTATCTAATTATATTAATTTATAATTTTAATCTTATACAACTTATTTTTAATAAGAAAATAAGTTATTTTATTCTCAAATCAATACATAAAGCACACAATCCGTATTATTTAAGTGGTAAGATTTAATTTGTAAAATTAAAATGATAAAATTTATATTTAAAAGCAAATTATATCATGTGAGCACTTTAATATATATGCTCTATATACCGATTTGATAATAACAATTTTCTAATAAAATATTTAACTAGATTAAAGGCATGTTTGGATGCTTTAAAGTATAACAAAATTTTGTGAATAATAGTGAAATAGTTTAATGGAAGATATTTTAGTGAGTTTTAAAAAATAAGAGAAAAATAATTGAATAAAAATAAATTTTAAAATAAGTTTTATTGAAATTTGTGAAAGTAAATAAATAAAATTAAAAAATTATTTGAATGTAACTTTTTAATATTATTTTTATTCTAAAATTTATAAAAATTGTATTAATTTTTGTGTTTTATTTTAAAGTTTATAAAATTTTATTAATATTTTTATTAAAATAATGATTAGATGAAAAAAATTTAAAATTATTTTATATTTAAAAGTTTTGAAAAATTTAAAAAATTCTCATATTTACGAATCATGCCCCGAGTCCGGTCAGCTTCCGATCGAAAAATTCCCAATTTTCAAACTGGTGCAGAGTGCAATCCATTTAACTACTACCGAAATACCACCTTTGTCCTTCACACGCGCACAAAAATAGATAAAAAAAAGGGGAAAAGAAAATTTCCCCCCCGCATTTGTGCTAAAAGGCACGCTCCACCCACCTTTTTTTTTTTCGTTTGTCTTGTCCTTTCTACGTCGCTCGCCGGCATCCGGCAGAGAAGGAAAAACAAAAAAGAAAACAAGGAACAAGAGGAAGGGACTCCCCATTCTTTCTTCTCTGCATTTGCATTGGTCGATAGGCACGTGCAGAAGTGTTGCGTTTGTTTTTCTGTTCAAGTAGAAGATGTCGTCGGAGGAGGAAAAATTGTTGAGGGATGCGAAGAAATTACCGTGGGAAGATCGGCTGTTACACAAGAACTGGAAGGTGAGGAACGAGGCCAACATTGACTTGATCGCCGTATGCGACTCCATAACAGATCCGAAAGATCCCCGTCTTCGTGATTTTGGTATGTTTCTCGCGCTCTTTTTCTGATTTTCTTTAGGGTTTCAAATTTTACGCTGCAGATCCGTGTTTCTTTTATTCTGGTCGTCGATCTGTGCGTTTCTTTCTTTGTCATTGCAATGGCGTGATGACACGGTGTCGTTCTGCTTTGTTGCGTGGATCTTGGCTAATTCTTGTATTGAACTTTTATTTTCAAACAGGTCCGCTTTTCAAGAAGACGGTGGCGGATTCGAATATGCCAGTGCAGGAGAAGGCGCTCGATGCTTTGATTGCCTACTTACGCGCTGCCGACGCCGACGCCGCAAGGTTGAGTATGAATTTATACTTTTAATGCACTTTCTTTTATTATCGATTTTCTTGCATTTCATTTCTTCTTTCTGGTTACTTGAATATGAAAATCTTGATTGTTAACGTTACAGGCATGCCAAGGAAGTATGTGATGCAATTGTGGCCAAGTGCCTCACTGGAAGGCCCAAGACGGTGGAAAAGGCCCAGGCTGCATTTATGCTATGGGTAGAATTGGAGGCTGTTGATGTTTTCTTGGTATTCTCTGTTTCTTGAAATCTAAATTTATTTCATTATGTTTTTCATATGTAATCAAGAAGTCTTATTCATAGAAATAGGCAAATCACATGTACACATGAAGTATAAATGAGAATTATCTAGTTAAGAGTTTACAATCGAAAGGATAAAATCACGGACATTTAGCACACTACAAACAATAACCATTTTCCATATGGTTGCCACTTGTGAGCTACCTTGAAGGCCTCTCCAGCTTGCAAGGAAGTCCACCAGTCTAAGAGGCATGATTCATGACAATTCAATTCTCGCAAAAAAATCATCCCACATGGTTCTGGCCACCTTGTAATGTAAAAGCAAATGATCTACTGATTCACCATTCTTCTTACACATACAACACTAGTCCAACATCATTACTTGGTGTTTCCTTAAAATATATGTGGTGAAGATCTTGTTCGATGATAATGTCCATACGGAAAAAGTTACTTTTGAAGGAGCTTTCGTCTGCCATGTAATATTCCATGGAAACATGGTTATTCCAGGGCTCATTAGAACTTGGTAAAACGATCTAACAATGAATCTACCTTTCTTGGAGGGGCTCTAGTTCACCTTATCGATGGTACCCTCTATCATTCTTACGGAATTCAATGTTGCCTAGAACTCTATGGTAGTCTCTAACTCCCAATCTTGGGTTGCCTTAAATAAATCAACATTCCATTGTGGGGAGCCACTAGAAAGGGCCAAGAGATTGGCTATCATTGCATCTTTTTCTCGTGCGAGCTAAAAAATGGCAAGGAATGTCTCTTGGAGGCTTCGTTCTCCACACTATTTGTCATACCAAAATCTAACACGAGAGTCGTCGCCCACCACAACATGTTCACGTCTTCAAAAGATTGTCCAATGTCTCCTAATGTATTTCCACAAACCCATCCCATATGGGCCGCGTACCTCACTTGAGCACCATCCTCCCCAAGCCTCCCCGTAGATTTCCACTTTAGTTTCCCTTTAGTGAAATGCATTTTAGTATCTGGAACTCTCCCTAGCTCCCTAACCCCCTGCATGCAAACACCGTACCCCCACTCCGGCGCTCCTCGCCAAAGTTGATATCTCCTCTCTTGTTTTCTTCTAGTTCTCTTCTTTCCCAGTTTTAGTTTTAAGATGGAAGAACTTAGACGCTTTACAGTGGAATCAAAAACTTTCATTTTCTCGAAAGTTGGTGGCAATGGTTTTCGCATCACAGAGAGGAACAGACGCCTGACCATGTTCCTTCTCTTAAATGGCTCGACAGCTTCGTGGGTGGTATCTATGGTGGGAGAAGCCATCAAAACCAGGTGGAGAAATGATTTCTTCAAAAAACAGAGGGTGGGTAATGGGATTCTTACTCTGCAGCTTCTCAGAAACTCTAGAGGCAGCTAATTACTTTTGGAGGAATTTAACAATGGTAGGAGAAGAGGTTCTCTAATCATTCCGGAAGGCATAAAGGGTAGTGGTTGGGAGGGCTTTGCTTATAACCTCAAAAAGGCGGTTGAGCACATGGTGGTGCAACCAGAAAGAGTCCAACGACGGGATGACAAGTCTGTCCATGCCTTGAAATCGTACGCCATGGCTGTAGGTTCTGAGGCAGGGTGTAGTTCTGCCATGGACATGAAAGATGAAGCTTCTGGTCTATTCTCTGTGGACGTGGGGACATTTTCTGACAGTGGTAAAAAATTGGGAGAGGTTGAAGGCGTGTTTTGGGCTGTCAAAGCACAACTTTCTGGTGTACTAGAAGAAGTTTCCTTATTAATGCAAAAGGTTGATATGGGACTGAGCATGGTGATGGGACTGAACAAGGTGATCACGTCTTACATTGCTGCATCCATGCGGGTTTCCGAAGTCTCTATTATGGGAAGGGACGTGCTTGGGTTAAAAGAGGGGACGTTGGTTTCCATTGGGTCAAAGGATGGGGATGGACTTGGGTTAAAAACACGGGCTGCTTCTAAAGCCCATGACCCGCGGCCCACAAGCTCACGGGCAGGAGTTAGTGTAAACATGGATGGGGCTCTGAGCCTCCCCATGGGCCAGCCCATCCAACACGTAAGCCCGAACCCACGGGCTGAGAACACACGGGTGGAGAACCCATCCACCTGCACATCACGGGTCCTACGGGTTGTCAATCAGTCGGCTAACTGTGACCCGCCGGTACAGACTTTGCCGGCGACTTCCCTGACCACCTTGCCGGCGCAGAAACAGCCGACGAACACGGTGGTTAACTCGGTCTTGCCGGCGTCCTCCCCAAAGGCATCAACTGAGCCTTTTTCCGATATCAATCAGTCGGCTAACTGTGACCTGCTGGTACAGACTTTGCCGGCGACTTCCCCGACCACCCTTCCGGCGCAGAAACAGCCGACGAACACGGTGGTTACCTTGGTTTTACCGGCGTTTTCCCCAGAGGCGTTAGCTGAGCCTTTTTCCCCTGTAGAGGCCACGCGTTTGGACTCCATCAGTGGTTCTCAGGCCACTACTCCTTCCCCAAGGTCACAACAAGAGCTGACGGTCTCCGGCGACCACTCGGCTCCTATCCTGGCTTCCACCCTTGCCGTTAACAGTTCTAATGGGATGAAACTCTCTCTTCCACTGGGGCCAAACGTGGGTGATGCTTCCGATACTTCTCAACACTCTTTGGGTCTCTCTAAGTCACTCTCATGGATTCTGGAAACTGAGTTGGAAGTGGCTGACAACTCCTCGGTGGATGGGAGTACTTCGGATGAAGGTTCACTATACGGTTCTGATCTCCAGCTGGTATGTAAGGAATTTGGGGCAGACGCACTAGCAACCGATCTATATGTACCTGGGGATACGCCAAGTCCTTTATGCTCACTGCCACCAACAGAACCTTCAGCTGACCCACAAGTAGATTGGATTTTTCAGAAGATTAAGGATATGAGCCATTTTTTAGGGATGTCTTGTGAGGGCTATGAGGATCAGTTGCAAGCTCTTCTCATCGCAATAAAATCAGGCCAACCTTTACTTGCTAGATTAGCAATGAAGAAGGATAGGGAACTCAAGAGACTTGCTTGCTCCATTAATTATGATGCACGAGAGGGTAGCGTGTGCAGGGGACGGCACAAGGATAGGGTGAATCTTGGCGATCCATGAAGCCCAAGATTCTTTCTTGGAATGTTCGTGGCTTGAATGACCCGAACAAGCGCCTCAAAGTGAAGAACTTATTACGGGATTGGAAAGCGGATATTATCTTCTTACAGGAGACAAAATTAAAACTTATTGACAGGCACATTATAAGAAGCTTGTGGAATTGCCCCTATGCAGGATGGACCACTCTTGTTTCTAAGGGTGCTTAAGGGGGTATCATATTAATGTGGGATAAGCGAGTAGTCAATCTCGTGGAGGACTTTGTCGGGGAATTTTCGTTAGCATGCTCTTTCTCGAATGTGGATGATGACTTTGTTTGGGGTTTTGCAGGAGTTTATGGGCCAAATGATGATAATCGCAGAAAACTTCTCTGGGATGAGTTAGCTGGCCTATGCTGTTGGTGGGATATTCCGTGGTGTGTCGGGGGCGATTTCAACATCACTCGGTTTCCGAGCGAGCGGTCGGGGGTTTCTAATTTGGGCTCAGCTATGGCTGACTTCTCAGCCCTCCTCTTTGACCTAAACTTGGTGGATCTCCCTTTGGCAGGGGGAGATTTCACTTGGTCAAACGAAAGAGCTTGGTCGAGATTGGATAGGTTTGTTGTCTCTCATTCCTGGGAGACTCACTTTCCCAACTTGTGTCAGAAGCGGCTTCCTCGGCTTTGCTTGGATCATTTCCCCATATTACTAGATTGTGGAGGTCTTCAGGAGGGACGAAGATACTTTAAGTTCGAGAACATGTGGTTAAAGGTTGACGGATTTGTTGAAAAAATCCATTCGTGGTGGGCCTCTTATCTTTTCATAGGCTCTCCTAGTTTCATCTTAGCAGGAAAGCTTAAAGCATTAAAGAATGATCTCAGAAAATGGAATTTGGAAGTCTTTGGGCACATCAAAGACCAGCGGGACAAACTCTTTACGGAGTTACAGCAGCTAGATGAGAGAGAAGTAGATATGACGTCATCTCTTGAGGATAGGACTAGAAGACTTGTAGTACTTGCAGAGCTGGAAAAAATACACTCATGGAGGAAATCTCGTGGAGGCAACAATCACGGGCCCTCTGGTTAAAGGAAGGGGATAGAAGCACAAAGTTTTTCCATAGGGTCGCTAACTCCCATAGAAGGAATAACGCTATAGAGGTACTCCATGAGGAGGGCAGGGTTATATCGGGTCGAGATGAGATTAAGAACCATGTTGTCCGCTCCTTTGAGAAGCTTTTGACAGAGCAGTACCTTTGGAGACCCAAGACGGACGGCCTAGCTTTTGACTCCATTGACCACACTACCGCCGCATGGTTGGAGAGGCCCTTTGAAGAAAATGAGGTGTTTGGTGTGATAAAATGTATGAATAAAGATAAAGCCCCAGGACCAGATGGCTTTCCAATGGCTTTTTTTCACACTTGTTGGGAAGTTGTTAAAGAGGACATCATGAAGGTTTTCTTGGAATTTCACTCTTTTATGAAATTTGAGAAGAGCCTTAATGCCTCATTCATTGCTCTTATTCCCAAGAGAGCAAGATCGGTGGAAGTAAATGATTTTCGCCCTATAAGTTTGATAAGTGGAGTTTACAAGATCATCTCTAAAGTCCTAGCGAAGCGGTTGAGCGAAGTCATGGGGAAGATTATCTTGAAGTTACAAAACGCCTTTGTAAAAGGAAGGCAAATTTTAGACTCGGTCCTCATTGCCAATGAATGCCTAGAGAGTAGAGTCAGAACCGGCACTCCAGGTATCTTGTGTAAACTGGATATGGAAAAGGCATTTGATCATGTGAACTGGGATTTTTTGTTGTATATTCTTAGTAGGCATGGTTTTGGGACAAGATGGTGTCAGTGGATCAAGCACTGTATTACAACTGCCAGATTCTTTGTTTTGATTAACGGCACTCCCGAAGGCTTCTTCAACAGCTCTCGGGGTTTGAGACAAGGAGACCCTTTATCCCCACTCTTATTCATCCTTGTCATGGACGTACTGAGCAGAATGTTGGACATGGCAGTGGTTTCAGGCTTCATCTCGGGTTATTCGGTGGGCGGTTCAACACGTAGAAGCATGGTGGTTTCTCATCTCCTCTTCGCCGATGATACGCTGATTTTTTGTGATCCGGATCTGGATCAGATCCGCTCACTCAGAGCACTTCTTCTTTGCTTCGAAGCTGTATTTGGTCTCAAGGTGAATTTATCTAAGTCGAAGTAGTTCCCGTTGGCTCGGTTAACAACTTAGGGGAAGTGGCTGCCATCTTGGAATGCAAAGTCGCAACATTACCAATGAAGTATCTTGGACTCCCTTTGGGAGCCCCCCATAATTCTAAGGTAATGTGGGAAGGAATGTGGAGAAAGTTGAAGGTAAACTCGCGGGATGGAAGAGAATCTACTTGTCAAAGGGCAGGAGAACCACACTTATTAAGAGTACGTTATCCAATCTTCCAACGTATTTCCTCTCACTTTTTCCAGTGCCTGCAGGGGTTTCGAATAGACTGGAAAAGATCTTTCGTGACTTTCTATGGGGAGGCTTAGAGAATACAAAGAAGTTCCATCTGATCAAATGGGAAAAAGTATGCACCCCATTATCTTGTGGAGGTTTGGGCCTACGAAATTTGAGAACCTTCAACAAGGCACTCCTTGGGAAATGGTTATGGCGCTAAATATGGGTGCGCATGGGGAGGTTGGTGCTCAAATGAAGTCAGAGGGGCCTATGGTGTGGGAGTTTGGAAATATATCCGGAAGGGTTGGGATGAGTTTCTTGGCAACTGCAGGTTCGAGGTGGGAAGAGGCACGCGGACAAAATTTTGGCATGACCGTTGGTGTGGAGATGTGATCTTGAAAAATGCTTTTCCCTCTCTTTATAGGATCGCTGGATCAAGGTTCTTCAGTGGCTGATTATATGTGCATTAATTCTGACTCCATCACTTGGTTTGTGAGTTTCACCAGAGTTGTACAAGATTGGGAGATGGGGGACATCACTGAGTTCTATAGAGTGCTATACTCGTTGAAGCTAAGGGCAGGAAGGGAGGACAAACTACTTTGGACTGGCACAGGGAACAAGAAATTCTCGGTCCGCTCATACCATAAAGCCTTGTCGACACACTCTTCCAATGCTTTCCCCTGGAAGAGCATTTGGAGGAGCAATGTTCCCCTCAAAGTCGCTTTTTTTGGTTGGGTGGCCTCCCATGGTAAAATCTTAACAATCGACAAACTAAGAAAGCGTGGATTTTACGTAATGGACTGGTGCTACATGTGCAAACGCAACGGCGAATCGGCGGATCATCTTCTCCTTCATTGCGAAGTAGTTAAGGCTTTATGGGATGCAATCTTCTTGAGGCTTGACATTGCATGGGTCATGCCCAAGAGGGTGATAGACCTATTGTCTTGTTGGCAAAGGATTAGGGGCAATTGCCAGATCGCTGCTGTATGGAAGATGATACCTTTATGCCTAATGTGGTGCACATGGAATGAAAGAAATGGCCGTTGTTTTGAGGATAAGGAGCGTTCCCCGGACAGCTTTAGGGACTTTTTCTTTCATACTTTGTTACTTTGGGCCCACTCTATTGCATGGAATGGCACGGGAATTAATGACTTGTACGCTACTATCCGTAGCACGTAGTTTTTGTAACTAGGCTTTTCTTGTATACTCCCTGTGTACTCTGGCTTTGCCTATTTACAAGGATCAATAAATTTTCTTTTTACCTATCAAAAAAAAAAAAAAAAAAAAGCCTCCCCAAATTGTGAATCTATAACAGACTTCCATAGGGCCTCTTTTTGTGTTGGTACCTCCACAACATTTACTCAACAAGGCTTGATTGAATTTCATCAAGTTGTGAATCCCTAATCCACCCCCAGAAATTGGAGTACAGACAGTTGACCAATTAACAAGATGAAATTTGAACTCTTCCTCCAATCCACTCCCCAAGAAGTCCCGTTATAGCTTCTCAATATGGTTAGCAACCTTTGTGGGGAGCAGGAGCAAGGACAAAAAATAGGTGGGTAGGTTAGAAAGAGTATTTAATCAAAGTGAGCCTACCACCTTTCGACAAATATAACCTCTTCCAAGAAGCTAATATTGCCCTCCACCTTTTCAACCACAACATTCCAAATCCTCTTTGATTTGGAGGAAGCACCCAATAGTAAGCCAAGATACTTCAGAGATAGAGATGATACCTTGCATCCCAAGGGAGAGGAGAAATTCTCTGCTTTGGGGACAACCTCCACTAGCACCAAATCTGACTTTGAGAGATTAACTCTCTATCCCGAGACAACTTCAAAACAAAGAAGTAGAGCCCTCAAAGAGTGAATCTGCCCGAGATGTGCACCACAGAAGATGAGAGTATCGTTAGCAAATAGCAGGTGAGAAATATCAATGAAGCTATAATCACCATTCCCCATCGAGAAACCATAGAGTAAACCACATTCCACAAGGCCCACAATCATTGCAACTAGCCATGCCATGGATTGCTTTGCAAACTTCTTCTTCTTCAAAAGGCCTATCTAGCCACCTTGCACATTGTTGATCTAATGTTGAAAAAGTTATACCATCCACTTTCATTTGCCAGGTGTGCTGTTCAGCTAGGAGGTGTTGGTAATATTGCATGGTGTGGTTCTTGATGACTAGCTAATTCGAGGAAACTGCCCCATCTACCATCAACATATCAATAACATTCTTCCTCCTATGAGAATTATCCATCCTATGGAAGAACTTTGTGCACTTGTCTCCCTCCTTGAGCCATAGCGCCTTTGATTTTTGTCTCTAGGAGATCTCCTCCATCAATGTTACTCGTAATTCGATTCTATGATATTTCTCCACAAGGACCCCCGTTCTTGATGATATCTCCACAGCCTGCAAATTCCTAATAACCGAGCCTCTTTCTGTGATAGGGGAGCATATTGTGGCCCATTATACCAAATGAAACTCAAGCTCATCATTCATCCCCCCTAAGAAATCTCGCTGAAGAAGGCTTGTAGTAACTATAGTTTCCATGAAAGCATCTTTTTGTATATTTAATTCAATTGCATCTTGTTTCTGCTTGAATCTGTACCTAATGACTGAACTAAGTCTATATCCATCATGGGTTCATAACTTTATATTTGTACGTACAAACGGATTATAAAAAGATTGTACATATACGTGTTAGTTAAATAATACCTATTATAGTTTGTATGTTTGTTTCTTGATGCTTTGGAGGTGCTCTTGCACTAGAAATACGAGAGATTTGTTAAGCTGGCTTTGTATAATTTGAATATATGTCCTTCTACTAAAAAAAAGTTGAAGATACATTTCTTTTTTGTTTTTGTTTTTCTTGGGCTGGATGCAAGGCGGGAAATGATCTTAGTCTGTTAATGAATGTTGCATATTACACTTTGATTTACTTATCAAAAAAAGAAAAAAGAAAAGAATGTTGCATATACATTAAATGTTAGGAAAATTATATTCTAAACCTATAAATGATCACTTCTTTTGTAATATATTTTTGATCAGTCACTTCTTTTTGTAATATGACTCCCAAACTAATAAAGTTGTCACTTACCCCCAAATTTGAAACATAATCACAATTTGTCCCATTCTTCAAGATATGACTGTAAAAATCGTGTTTTGTAGAGAGTTAAATGACAACTACAATAGTTTGGAGGTTATTTCAATTGGTAGTTTGAGGGGGTAAAGTATAATTTCCCCTTAATTGTATCTTTCTATATTCTTCATAATTGGTGATCTCATGCTTCACAACACATAGCTGCCCCTTGGTCTTTTTAGATAAGTAAGATGAGTTTTAATAATAAATAATTAGAGATATAGGAATCATCAAAGTACACAGGGTATACAACAAGTACACCTAGTGAGAGTAGCTACCCCTTGTTCTTTGCATGCATTTGATATATTATCCTACGGATTAAAAAAAATATGGTATCTGTTTTATTGTGTAACTATGTGGTTTGGCTTTGCTGCAATTGGTCAACTTTTCTTCTTAGACTTATGGCTCATGGTAATTGTAGGATGCAATGGAGAAAGCAATAAAGAACAAAGTTGCCAAAGCAGTTGTGCCTGCAATTGATGTCATGTTTCAAGCCTTAAGGTTTCATTTTACAAATTATGTATTAGTTTTTTGGCATTTCTTCCCCTTATCAAGAGATTGATTGAGAGTGAGGTCATGGGTTCTATCCAATGGAGATGTATTGTGATTGTGCAGTTACTTTCATGGAATTGCATGAGGTCCTCCATTATTTAATACTTATTTTACTTTCATTGCTCTGATTGCATCAGTGAGTTTGGAGCAAAAATTGTTCCCCCGAAAAGAATTTTGAAGGTGCTTCCCGAACTCTTTGACCATCAAGATCAAAACGTTCGTGCATCTTCTAAAGGATTGACTCTGGAACTTTGTCGCTGGATTGGGAAGGACCCTGTAAAGTCAATACTCTTGGAGAAAATGCGGGATACAATGGTATCATATGTTAAATATCTATTTCTATGGATTTGTGCACCTTTCTTCTTTCTTTAGATGTGTGGCTTGAATTTCTTTTTCTGTTCATTTATATCATTGGCTTGTCTATGTTTCTCTTATTGTCTGCAAATCATTAAAATAATTTTTGTTTTTGTTTTTTTTATTTGGTTTGTTTTTGCACTGGAAGAAAAAAGAGCTGGAGGCTGAGCTTGTAAATGTTACAGGAATGGCTAAGCCATCTCGCAAAATAAGGTGAATGTCCTTTTGTGAAGAAGCATTGTAGATTTTGTGTACTCGCTTCATGATCCAGCCAGTTCTCTGGCAATATTTAATACGTTAAAGTGCAGTTTATTTTTACTATTTTTACTCCCTGGACTTCAATTTTTTTGTA
The DNA here is from genome assembly GCF_018687715.1 of Carya illinoinensis. Taxonomy (NCBI): domain Eukaryota; kingdom Viridiplantae; phylum Streptophyta; class Magnoliopsida; order Fagales; family Juglandaceae; genus Carya; species Carya illinoinensis. Next base: position 42,310,939 of record NC_056758.1, read on the forward strand.
GCACGGATTTTTTATTTTACCTTCATGTATTACATTCTGTCTTTATATTGAATTCATGTCAGCAGCTCAAAATTAACTTTTCCATAACATTTGCTCTTTTTCTTTTTCTTCTTCCTTTTTGGTTAACAAATTGCTAATGAGCTGGTTCTGATCATGGTCTGATGTTTATGTTGTTAGATCCTTCTAGAAGTTAAAATTTCAGTTTTTGAACAAAGAGTTTCTTGGACTGTGGCATTTCCATTTTCCTTCTTTCACACCTTAGGTTAAAATTGCTGTCTATTAGGCTGTAACATTGTATTTCCCTTTGTACTTAAAAAAAAAAAAATTGTATTTCCCTTTGTGCTATAGTAGTTTTGATATCATTTCCTTGGAACCAGGAGTGAATTAAAAGAAAAAAATAGGGAAATATTATGAATTTTCATTTCAATTTCACTTTTTGTTATAACAAATGCACCTTGTGACTGCTTGCCAATCGCTGTCTAATCTGAGTGAGTATTAATCCTTACAAGAAATGATCTTCTACATGAATAGAGCTTTTTTTCTTTGTGGTTCCATTTTATGGATGGAATTAATGGTGGTATGCTTGTTAGGTCTGAGCAAGACAGAGAGCCAGAACAAGAAGCCGTGTCTGAAGTTGTGGGTCCTGTTGCTACTGCAGAATCCTCAGTTGAGGGTATGCAATTGATTCTGCAGGATCCTTGAACATGCTTTCGATACACACGCTAAGGTCATAGCTATATTACTAATCTATCCTCATTCCTGATGCATCTTGATTAGCAGCTCCTCGGGAAATTGATGAGTATGAGCTTGTTGATCCTGTTGATATATTGACTCCTCTTGAGAAGTCTGGATTTTGGGATGGAGTGGTCAGTGTTATATACCTTTTTTCTTTTTGGGTAACAAGTAAATGGTTATTTTGTTGGGCTATTTGGTGGGCTTGAGTTTTTATATTTTATTATCGAATTATGAATGTAACATAGTATCTATTTTTCAGAAAGCTACCAAATGGTCAGAAAGAAAGGAGGCTGTAGCAGAGCTAACCAAGCTTGCCTCTACTAAAAAAATAGCGCCTGGCGATTTTACAGAAGTTTGTCGGACATTGAAGAAGGTGTGTTAATATCATTTCACTGAACCAAATCTTCCACTTTACCGTTTGAGATTGCTTCCTGCATTCTCTTTAGGATTGAAATATGGGTAAGTCTTAATAATGAAATTTAACCAAGATTTTAAAGTTTTATGTATTTTGTTTTTCGTAGAATGCATGGTGTTAAGTCTTGAGTTATGACATTATGGCCAAATTATTTCATGCTTAACCTTCTGGCCCAGAGAAATGAAGTTAAAATTTATGATGGCATGACAGTTTGAGAAGCATCTTGGATGCCCACATTCTGGAGCCCCTTATATTTTACTCTTTTTTTTGGTGGTTAGGATGGGGTTACAGCTTTCATTTTGTGAAGATTCAGGTGACATTTGTTGTTACTTGTGTATGCAAGACTATACGAGTAAAGATTTAACAAGCCTTTCCTCAAGATTCTTTTGCGTATGCAAGTATCTATATGTTTTCCATTAGTTTGGTAGCATATGTTTTTGAATGTTACATTTGGCTGGTCAAAGTTGGCATGTTGATAGGCTCTGCATTTGCTCTTTTATAGTTTCTAATCTATGTATTCTAGTTGCTGTGTTCTGCCGATGCAGCTAAAACTTGAGTTTCTATCTGAGAGTTTCACTGATCATTTCTGCATGCAGCTTATTACAGATGTGAACATTGCTGTTGCAGTTGAAGCCATCCAAGCGATTGGCAATCTTGCCAGTGGTCTAAGATTGCATTTTTCTGGGAGTTCAAGGTTCTTATTGCCAGTTTTACTTGTGAGTACAATTAGGCATTATTTACAGTGGGAGTAATAAAATTGATAGGAATGGAGTATATTATGTTTTCTATCTTCTCTGATACCTTCTTATTTGTCTATAGTTTCATGTGTCATCTTGTGATAGCGTGCCTGTTGGTGAGGGAAAACAAAGGGTGTCTTTGGTTATGATTTTTTTTTTAATTTCTTTTTTGGGTTTTGAAAATGAAAATTGTTTTTGTTCAAAAAAGGAGATGAAAAGAGGGTGGAAAGTGAAAAAAGTGACTTGTAATTTTCAAATTTCCTTGGAAAAACAAGTATGAAAAAATGTCTCAAGTGCAGAAGCTCTTCCGAGCTAGGAGGGTGTTCCACCATTTTGTCCAAGAGGACGTTGTTTCACCTGTTGTGGAAGAAGTAATGAAAGCGAGGCCCCAGATTAAACCATGCTTGGTATTGGCTATATAGTTTGGAACTAGACATCCCCGATATTATGAAGCTTAACTGTAAGTGATTTGAGGGTTGGGTTGGTTCTTGTGTTATCCCTAGCCTTGAGTCCATAAGATGCTCCCCTGCAATTTTAAATGAATTTTGCGCTATGATTTTTTCTTGTTTCGTTTTCTCCTTCTAAGAGAGTCTTTCTTATATTCATCATGTCTACTTGGGTTGCACCTTTCGAGCCTAAAGATTTCTTATTTATAAAAAACAAAGTTGCAATCTTATCTGGTTTGTATGCACTTGATTCTAGTTTTAACATTGCCGACCACAATTGCAAGGACTTTTTTTGATTGGTAAATACGAATTGTATTGAAAAAGGCAAAGCCAAGTACACGGGACATATACAAGAGCACATGAGGACTCTGCAATAGAAACACCAAATTGATTATTTTATGCTGATTGTATATTAAGGTTCCTGTGGCTATTGAAGTTTGAATTCGGCTTGTATAACAAAGTTTCTTATTGAATAGGAAAAATTGAAGGAGAAAAAACCTACATTGACAGAATCACTTACTCAAACTCTCCAAGCAATGCACAGGGCTGGATGCTTAAATCTTGTTGATATTGTTGAAGGCAGGTTTTCTTTCTGTCTTTAAAAAATGCTTCCATTATCTCCATTGTGCATGGAGCTAATGGAAGTTGTTCAGTAAAAAATTGCTTGTCAGTATTGATTAAACTTTTAAACTTGTTCAGGAAAAAATTGAAGTCTATGTTTCATACTTGGCACATGGTAGGCATTACTTGTTTGTTAGTACTGATTGTAATGAATGCTATCTATTTGCAGACATTAAGAATGCAGTGAAAAACAAAGTTCCTCTTGTTCGCTCTTTGACTTTGAATTGGGTTGCATTTTGTATTGAAACGAGCAACAAGGCTGTTGTGCTAAAAGTGCATAAGGATTATGTACACATTTTTATGGAGGTAGGTGCCTTTGGTTTCTTCTGTGATATTTTCGGACTTCTGTTTTTAAAAAAACTGCAGTAAACTAAATGTAGTTTTTGTTGTTCTAACTTGAGATCTATGAACAAGCAGTATTTTTTTTATCGGTAAACAAAATTTATTGATCATGGGAATAGGCAAGACCCCGAGTATACAAGACATATACAAGAGCAATGCCTGATCGTGCTCGTGAACAAGCAATTTTATTCTGCATTCTTAATGTTTGGGCTTAGTTAGCAATATATTGGGTTGAATATAAACTGTATGGAAAAAAGTATCTTTATATCAATAAAATATCTTCTTACTGATAAAAATGGAAAAAAGTAAGTGTTTCATTTTGTCTGAAGTCTTATTACCTATCAAAAAACTTTGTCCGAAGTGTAACAATAAAAAAATATCATAACACTTGTACTGGTTGATAGGTAATAAGACAAATAAAAAAAGAGAGTATAAAAAACAGGAAGTTTTTTCATAACACTTTGTCTGGAGCCAAAAAAGTAAGTGCTTTGTCATTCTAATGGCTCAATCTGGTGGGATATGAGTAGACTTCCACAACATCTTGTCCTCATCATTACCACCAAGCCTCAAAGAGTATAAAAAACTGGAAAATGCTGAAACTGTGTCAATCTCCCAATCATGAACAGCTCTAGTTAAACAAATATCCCACTGGATTGAGCCATTAGAATGACAAAGCAAATCAGAAACTGCAGCATAACGATCGTATGGCAATTGAAAGATTACCAGAAGCATACTATTGAGGGCTTGATCACCATACCAAGTGTTAAACCAGGAACGGATCCTAGCTCCCTCTCCAACATCAAAACTAACATGACTGACAAAACTCTCCCATCCCTTTCTAATGAAAATTTCTTAAGTCCCACAGCATAAACCCCCCGAACTTCATTAGAGCACCACCACCACACCCCACCAACACCCCCCCCCCCCCCCCACGGCAATATTTTCATAAAGATCCCTAAGTATGAACCCCCAACCCTCCAACTGGGATTGGAGAACAAACTTATTTCAACTAACAAGATGAAATTTAGTTTCCTCTCCCATACCGCCCCATAAAAAAGCAAGAAACAACTTATCAATCTGGTTGGCCACCCCTGCAGGCAATTGAAACGATGAAAGAAAATAAGTGGGAAGATGAGGGTACTCTTAATAAGAGTAACCCTGCCCCCTTTAGATAAGTATTGCTGCTTCCAATCAGCCAACCTTTTGTTGACTTTCTCAATTACCCCATCCCAAATAGCACTAGCCTTAAAAGGCGCCCCCAACGGGAGATCCTAGTATTTCATAGGTGAAGAAGCGATTTTGCAGTGCAACAAACATGTCAAACTATTGATTTTAAACACCACCCCCGCCGGAACCAACTCCAACTTTCCAAGGTTCACCTTGAGGCCCAAAACAGCTTCAAAGCATTATAACACAGCCCTTAAAGCTTGAATTTGGCCACAATCCGCATCACAAAAAATGAGAGTGTTGTCTGCAAAAAGGAGGTCAGAAAGAGTAATAGACCTATTAGTAGCATTACCAACCGAGAAACCTGAAAGAATCCTCCCCCAACAGCAGCCTCTACCATCTGACCCATAGAATGAAAATTTTGAGACCAATTTATCGATTACATGTTAAGTTGTTTGTTTTACTGTACTTATATAAAAAAAATCCAATTTGTTAAGTTATAACAATATCTTAGTGGATCTTGAGGAAAAATAGATTGTCACTAAAAATATGAAAGTATTGTTGTTTAATACATGAACTGGTTCTTGGCTTGGAGCATGATATGGGTTGTTATTTTTTAATTACATGGTTTATGCCCCCTGCTAATGTCTTTCTGAGTTTATGCAATGTATAGTTGTGGACAATTGGCTTGTTTGAGACCCGTATACTGCTATATTTTAGTCCCTCCTTTATGTTTGTCTGAAGATGGAACTATTTGGTTCATGCAGTGCCTCAATGATGGGACACCTGAAGTGAGGGATGCAGCCTTTTCGGCCTTGGCAGCAGTAGCTAAGGTAGCACTTGCAACCTTTGATAGTTATTTATGCGTGAACAGAGAACTTATCAAATAAACAGATAATGAACGAATTTTAGAAATTATTGTTACATTTTCAACTTGATTTTTTTTGTTCATTCTTTTTTAGTGGGTAGGCATGAGGCCGTTGGAGCGGTTATTGGAGAAGCTTGACGATGTTCGGAGAAAGAAGCTCTCTGAAATGATTGTGGGTTCTGAAGTTGCTATGTCCACTGCTTCAAGTTCAGGTTTGTAAATAATGGTACACTGAGTTCATACTGATATAACGCACTGGTATTCTTTGGATTTTTTATATGTATGTTTCTTACGTCATTATGGTATGCCAGTCACAGTCCAAACTTCTGGTCGGAATGTGCCTTCTTTGGAGGTGAGTTGATACTTGTTTCTCAATCTAATTTTCTAGCACCGCATAGCATATGCTTTTCACATGTGGTATATCGATGATTTTCAATTGTGATCAATAGTCATGTCTTTGTTGTTTTGCCATTTCATTTTTTTTACCTTGCTTATCACACCTTGGACACATGTTGACTGCATTGCACTGAAAGCTTAGTGAGAAGAAAAAAAAACAGAGAAACTCATGGGATGCTCCCGAGTTTGGATATTTAATCTTCCTATGATCAACATGGGTCATCATTGTTATATGCTTAAGGCTCAAAATTTGGGGTTTTGGAACAAGGATGATTAATGTAATTGTTGCGGACAAGAAATGGAATTAAAAGATCATAATACCTATCAAGAATTGAAATGGAATTAAAAGAAGAAAAATAAATAAATAATAAACCTTGGAACCTCACCAAGGCCTATACAGAGTTTCATCTATTAGATTTTTATTTCGGTCTTAATGACCCAAAAAAGGGTATTTATTCAACTCTCACTAGTAAGAGAATGTATCATCACACAAATAAAAATGTGAAGGACCACAGTGGAAAAAACAACTTACATAAGAAAACCCTAGTTAGTTCCATGGGCTATTATACACTCCATGCGCAGCAAAATCTTTTTTTTTTTTTTTTAAATAGGTGTGTCAAACTAATATGAACCGACTGAAATTTTTATTTTCTTCTCCCTTGATACTACAGAGGTTGTGATCGTAGGTTTCATGGTGGCCACTGGCCTCAATGATGCATGCAAACATTGATTTTGGAAATTTTGGGATCACCTCATTGTTATACTGTATGGAACAAATATCAACATTTCTTTAATTATATGGTAAATAAATGTTAAATATAAATCAAGATGGAAATTCCTAGTGTAATGTATACCTAGAATTGATTCTAGCTCTATTTAGGCTGTCTTGAATTTATGAACTGCAGGGATTTTCATAGTTTTATTTACATTTCTGATACTGATTTTACAATTTTGGAAAGAGCCCTGGCATAAATATATGTATATATATATATTTGTCTCTCTGTTTTACAGATTTCTTTGTAATTTATGTGGCAAGTAGTCCATTCCTTGGTTCTGTACGTTCCTATATGAATATAGACTGTGATCCACTTTTGCCTTTTGGCACTTTGATGTTTATCAATTAAATAATTGGTTATGAGGTTCTAGGTGCTGTATTGATCCAATTGTAGGGGATGCTTCAATGCAAGACTTTCTAGAATATTTGTAGATTTTTTTTAACAAGTAAAATAACAATTTATTGAACGAAGGTATAGCCTGAGTACACAAGAGGTATACAAACAGCATACACCTAGTTACAAAATTAGGAGCTAGAAAATGACACAAGAAAATAATCATTCAAGTAATCTCCATTAAAAACACAAGATGAGGGAGGCCCAAAGAAATAAAGTATGGAAGAAGAAAATTCTAAGCTCATCCAGAGAATGCTCCTTATCTTCAAAACTTCGACCATTCCTTTCAATCTAAAGACACCACATGATACATAGAGGAATCATTCTCCATACATCCACTATAAGTGACTTGGCTTTACACCCTTGCCAACAAGGAAACAAATCAACCACCCTCTTGGGCCTTGCCCAAGTAATACCAGCTCTATTAGAAAACTTTTTAAAGGTGGATTTTATGGGGCTTTGTGAAAGTGAGACTCATTCAAAATAGGTTTGAATTGAGAACGTATTTTAGAAATGTTTTCATTGGGGTTTGAATAAGTGGCTGGACCCATTGAAATTGTGTGCCAAGAAATTGAGGTTTTTTTATTTTTTATTTATGTTTGTAAATGTTTTGGTTTTTGTTTTATGGCAATGGAGGCAAGATGTTTTGATAACTGAGGTTGTTTTGGTGTAAAGATGTTTGGAGTGAGGGTGAGAAAATTTTTAAAAACTGTTTGTTCCCAAGCGTTTCCACAGTGCATCATTAAAGCTTATTATTTTCCTATTTTGGATTTCAAGCTTTACTTGTCATACTTGATTACGCTACAGACTCAAGAAGACATGTTTGTGAGAAAGTCGGCAGCTAGCATGCTTAGTGGGAAGAGGCCTGTGCAGGCAGCTGTGAGTTTTTCTGCTTCTTCATGTTCTTGGTACTTAATTTATGTTGAATTTCCATGTGTTTCGTTTTTGATTAGTTATGATTCTTATCAGCCCACTATAAAAAAGGGGGCCACTGTAAAATCGGGTGCCAGCAAGAAAGGTGATGGAACTGGACAGCTGAAATCTTCAAAGCCAGTTGAGCCGCCTGAAGACATTGAGGTAAATTAATGATGTCTTTTCGAAAGCTCTGCTTCATTTTTTGTTTGCTTTTGCTAGCTCTTTGCTAACGGCCTTTAAATGTTTAAACTTATCAGCCATCAGAAATGAGTCTTGAAGAGATTGAAAGCAGATTAGGTTCTCTTCTACAGGCAGAGACTGTTTCTCAATTGAGGAGTACTGTTTGGAAAGAACGGCTTGAGGGTTGATCTCTTTTTCCAACTCTCTCGTTTTGCTTATTTAATGTTTACCTGGGACATCCTTTGTGATGTTTCTGTGGTCTAGTCAGATCCTATTCTTCTCAAATTGAAAGATAAAAGATCAGTTTGGGTGGTCTTCTTTATAAAAAGGGAACGGGTTGAATATTTATAATACAAATTTTGTTTAAAACTCGTAAACCTTATCTATTGTGAAATGCCTATTGTCGTCAATGAAATTTACATTTACTTTCTTTTTAAAAAAATCCAGATAGTTCTGTGTACGTGGGCTTTGCCTATTTCTATGAATAAAACTTCTTGATTAGCTATCCAAAAAAAAAAAAAAAAATGCAGATAGTTCTAATACATTGGGGTTTGTTTTTGTTATTTTGTGATTGTGAACGGTGAAAATTAGGTGTTAATGTTTGTTAGGTTTTCTTTAATCATTTTTTATAACATATATATGGATGTTGCTTTTGGAAGCTCAAGTCGTAATGCTATCTTATATGGGAAGTTGAGGGCAGAGATCTATTAGTGATGATGAAGTATTAAATATGTTTCAAATTTTCCTTGCCTGATGAAGGTCTTGATTGTGTTTAAGGTTACTAAAATTTAAATTTTCTTGCAGCTATTTCTTCATTGAAACAACAAGTAGAAGGTTTACAAGAACTTGGTCCGTCAGCGGAAATTTTGGTTCGTCTACTCTGTGCTGTGCCTGGTTGGAGTGAAAAAAATGTTCAGGTATTTAAGGGTTCTACTTTGGTGTCTTGACTGGCTCATCCATCTATTTTAAGTTTTATTCCTTTATTCTCTCTGAGAAAAATATATTATAACTTTTAATATGAACAATGCAGTCTAGGGAAGAGTAAAGGGAGGGCATTGTGATGACGTTCCCTTAGAGGGAGTTTCGGGTAGAGTATTAGTTTTATGGGAAACTAGGGGTTGGGTTTGGGGAGGTGTGTTTTGGGTAGTTTTTCATGGGCTTTTTGGGTCATTAGGAGCTCTCTAGTATGGGCTAGGTGTTTTCTTGTATCCGTCAATTGTACTTGGTTACTCCTATTGATATATATATATATACATATATATAATACTTATAAAAAAAAATATGAACAATGCAGGTTCAGCAACAGGTTATTGAAGTTATTACCTACATAGCTTCTACAGTGACAAGATTTCAAAAGAAATGCGTGGTGCTTTGCTTGTTGGGTGGGTATTGTTCTTATATCTTGAACAGCTTGCTTTGTCTTTGGAGTTGCTGAAATTTTGCTAAAGCAGACCCGATGTCAACTTTTGTACCGAATATGCTGTTTTTTCTTTTTCTTTTTTCCTCTGGTTAAATGAATGCTTGCAAGTCCGGCTCTGCCTAGATTCTATTAATAAAATTCTCTATTATTTATTACCTATCAAAAAAATAATATTCTATTACTTATCAAAATGAATGCTTGTCAAGTCAACTTCAGCCTTAGCTGAATTTATTACCCCCAACTTACAGGAATAAGCGAACGAGTGGCAGATATTAAGACCCGTTCTCATGCCATGAAATGCCTTACTACCTTCTCTGAAGCAGTGGGTCCTGGATTTGTTTTTGAAAGAGTAAGTGTATTTCTAGTTTGTGTGTAAGAAGTATGCATCTCAAGAGTACTGTAGCAAACTTTAGGATGCCCTGTGTTCAATTATATTTAAGTTCTCCTGACATTTGTCTTAACCAATAAAATTTCAATTTATAGCTTTACAAAATCATGAAGGAGCACAAGAATCCTAAGGTTCTCAGTGAGGGAATATTATGGATGGTTTCGGCTGTTGAGGACTTTGGTGTATCACATTTGAAACTTAAGGTGTTTCTCTCTTTTAGAACATTAGTATCATGTGCTGTCTTGTTTTTTCTCATGGTTTTTCTATTATAAACTTCAATAATGTTATTGTTTAAGTGAAGTTAACTTTAATTTTACAGGATTTAATTGATTTCTGCAAAGAAACTGGACTGCAGTCTAGTGCAGCTGCTACTAGAAATGCTACAATTAAGCTTTTGGGTGTTGTGCATAAATTTGTTGGTCCAGGTGACTAATTATCTTGTTGTAACTGTCCATCTGCTTATGTTTAGTTTGAAGGCTATAAGTTGTTCTCTTTTTCAGATATTAAAGGATTCCTTGCCGATGTGAAACCTGCACTGCTTAGTGCACTTGATACTGAGTATGAAAAGAATCCGTTTGAGGTATATTAAGTATTTTTTATGGGGACTTTTTTCATAGCATTCTATGGGGAAATTTTACTCTATTCCCCCAAACTACCAATCTTTTTGCAGTATGACTACCAAACTGCTAAAATTGTCTCTTGTATCTGCCGAATTTGAAACATAATTGCAGTTCTCTCACTATGTTACGATCCGATTAAGGTCATATCATGTTAGCTATGTTTTTGTCCATCTTAATGGTCAGATCTTAAGGAGGGCATATGCTGTAAGTTATATTTTGTATTTGGGCTAAGCAACAACTTTGGTAGAATGAAGGTCATATTGCTAAAAGATAGCTGGTTTTCGAGGACTGGGGGGAGTGCAATTTTTTCCTTGTTTTATAGTTTCATCTCATTTTTCTTGTTTGTGGTTTACTGATTGTCCTCATACATCATCCTTCAGGGTGCTTCTGCAGTTGCAAAGAGAACTGTCAGGGAATCAGATTCAAATTCATCTATTACAGCTGGTGGGTTAGATGGCCTTCCACGTGAAGATATTAGCGGAAAACTCACCCCTACTCTGTTGAAGAGCTTGGAAAGTACTGATTGGAAGGTTTGATTGTTAAATATGATAACGCCAGTTTGGTTTCTATTACTGTCCTGGTTGCTGTGAATGTTTGGGAACTGATTTAAGAAAGCATTCATTACTTGGAATTATTTGGATTCTGAAACTTTTCTATATTTCAGGTTCGTTTGGAATCAATCGAAGCTGTCAGTAAGATTTTGGAAGATGCTAATAAGCGAATTCAGCCAGCTGGAACAGGTGCAATACCATTGTGGATCCTGATCAAGCCCTTTAAAATAAATGTGGCCACAGCTCACTCTAATTTTCCTCACTCTCCCTTCCTTTCTTTTGTCAGATTCTGTTGATGTTGTTTGTCGTGCCTTTACAATAAGCACAGTGTATTTAACTTTTTTGCATGCAAAGATAGTCAATTTTTAAAAAGGTTCTGTTTGCTCTGACTGGCAGTTGAATTATTTGGGGCACTGAAGGGACGCCTATGTGACAGCAACAAAAATTTAGTCATGGCAACCCTAACAACTATTGGCAGCATTGCCTCTGCTATGGGACCAACTGTTGAAAAGTCTAGCAAGGTCTGTTGACCCTTATTCAATAATTACCAAAATTCTATTTATTTTTATATCTTTTTTGTGACTTGAAAGTTATTCTGGTTTTTTTACAGGGCATTTTGTCTGATGTTTTGAAGTGTCTTGGTGACAATAAGAAGCATATGAGAGAATGCACCTTGACTACTTTAGATTCTTGGCTTGGTGCTGTTCATCTTGATAAAATGGTAACTGTTTATGTTATCTGGTGTTTTGAAAGTTTATAGTTTTGGTGTCAGGTTATGCGACAGTAATATTTTTTTGTAGGTTCCTTACATTACAGCAGCATTGACCGACACTAAGATTGGGGCAGAGGGGCGTAAGGATCTTTTTGATTGGTTGTCAAGGCAGCTCTCTGGATTAAGTGATTATGCAGACGCAGTGCATCTGTTGAAACCTGCTAGTTCTGCTATGACAGTAATTTTGTGCCAAACTTCTTATTACAACTGGTGCATACATGTTTTTCTGTTTCCTTTTCTCCCTTGAAGTCACCCGTATGCGTTCACTCTTTCTTAGGATAAATCGTCAGATGTTCGAAAAGCGGCAGAGGCTTGCATTCATGAACTTTTGAGAGTTACGGGACAAGAAACAGTATGTCTGCTAGATAAGATTCTGGTGCTTTGTTCTAATTCATCTTAGATATGGTTGGTACCTGAACATTTTCTCAATATTATTGTTCGTTCAGATCGAAAAGATTCTTAAAGATATACATGGACCAGCTCTGGCTCTCATTCATGAACGACTGAAACTTTATGGGACTTTTCAAGGTGGATTTTCCAGTAACTTGGCTAACTTTATTTTTTATTGGTTATGAACCATGCTAATGTGACCTGTTTCTTTTAGAACCATTTGAATCAGCAAGAGGAATGCCCATGGGGCTAACATCAAAAAACAGCTCAAGGGTAGGAAAATCCACTTCAAATGGTGTGATTAAGCATGGGAACAAAACTATGTCTTCGGTATGTTATGCTATTTTTCAGGTACATATTCATTTTAAAGTTTAAAGATTATATTGATATTATTTTTCATGGTCTGGAAAGAGAGTCGTAACAAAGGGCTCAAGGACGGAGTCAGTAATATCTGTTCAAGATATAGCTGTCCAGTCACAGGCATTTTTAAATGTTAAGGACTCAAATAAGGTATTTCAGCTGAAATTTGATTAGTATAATTTTTTTTTTTTATTACATGAAAACATTTATAAATTACGTGTCCTTTGGAATGAATTATATGCAGGAGGATCGGGAGAGAATGGTTGTTCGGAGGTTCAAGTTTGAGGAGCCACGGCTTGAACAGATTCAAGATCTTGAGGTTTGTACTTGTCTAGTTGTATAGTTTTCATAGAATGGTATGTTTCCCATATAACCACCAAGTTGCTAGTGATCTTTGATACATGCCTTTGATATAGAATGACATGATGAAGTACTTCAGAGAGGATTTGCATAGGCGGCTTCTAAGTACAGATTTTAAGAAGCAAGTGGATGGCCTTGAGATGCTGCAGAAGGTGTTTTGCTTTTCTCACATCTTTGATTAAACAAATTTGATTTGAGTGTATGAAGCTGCCTTATATGAATCTTCTATGAACGTTTCAGGCACTTCCATCCACAGCAAAGGAAATTATTGAAGTTCTGGATATACTTCTGAGGTGGTTTGTTTTGCAGTTCTGTAAATCAAACACAACATGCCTGTTGAAGGTGGTGCATTTTCTAATTTATTTATTAGTGCTTTTTTCCTGTTCAGTGTTTGTTTCTCAGGGTCTGTAAATTTGTTGACTCTATTATGTAAATATAATTCTGTTGAAATGGACAGGTACTGGAATTTCTTCCCAAGCTTTTCGACATTTTGAGGAATGAGACCTACTCTTTGAGCGAGTCTGAAGCAGCTATATTTCTTCCATGCTTAATCGAGAAGGTTATTTAAATTTTGGATTGAATGAGTTGGGATGCATATAATGTCATTCTTTTTTTTTTTTCCCCTCAAAACTTGCACATTATTTTTGTCTATCATTGGGTGTCATGATGCTAGTTTAGAGGTAATTCAACATGATATGATGTATGCTTATCATCATCTATGTAGTACTTATCCAAAAAAAAAAAAAAAATCTATGTAAAGTTCAAATTGGTTACGGTGTAAAAGACTAACCTTTATATTGTGCTGCAGTCAGGGCATAACATTGAGAAGGTACGAGAAAAAATGCGGGAGTTGACCAAACAAATTGTCAACTTATGTTCTGCATCAAAATGTTTCCCTTATATTTTGGAGGGTCTGCGATCAAAGAACAACCGTACTCGGATAGAGTGTGCCGATCTCATCGGATTCATCATTGATCATCACGGAGCTGAGGTAAAAGTTGAGGTTTTTTGTTTTTTGATTTTTTTTAAGTAAACAAAGAAATCAAGCAAAAGGCTTTTTGTTTGTTACTTCAAGTGTTGCAATATTACATTGCTGCTGCTGCTGCTACTACGATTTTGAGTGTTAGCATACTTGTCTATTCTCATTTCAACAGATTAGCGGACAGTTTAAATCATTGCAAGTTGTTGCGAGCTTGACAGCAGAACGAGATGGTGAAATTAGGAAAGCTGCGTTAAATACTCTAGCTATGGGTTATAAGATTCTTGGTATGCCATGATTTACCACTGGAATCCTTCTTGTGATTTGTCGTGAGGTTTTGATTTTGTATACAGCTCACACCTTGAGGATTTCAGTGTCCCCCTCTCCTCTGTGCATCCTGCCTGGCTGTTGCTGAAAACTCTATTTTTACCACATTTTTTTAGGTGAGGATATATGGAGATACCTTGGGAAGCTAACAGATGCTCAGAAAAGCATGTTAGATGATAGATTTAAGTGGAAGGTGGGTATTATTAGTGCTGTGTCCTTTTAATGTTACTGTCCATTTACCAAGATACATTTTGTCAGGTCCGAGAGATGGAGAAGAAGAAGGAAGGCAGGCCTGGTGAAGCTAGAGCTGCTCTGAGGCGTTCTGTCATGGAAAATGGGTTTGTTCTGCTCTTAATGCTTGTCATACACATTTTTCTGTAATTTTTCTTTGCCTTTTCTTACGTCTGATCTCACATGTTTTGCATCATGATAGTCAATTTTTGAATGTGACGTGATTATTTGGCTATTTATATATGGTGTTCACAGTTTTTCTATATGAACCCTTAAATGTCCATGGTCAATACCTCATGAAGCTTACATGAAATTTAACTATGCTGAATATCTCTTTCTTGTTTTTAAATGAGAGACAATAATATAATTAAAACAAGTACATGGTCACTATTTGCAAATTTTTGGTCATAGTTCTTCCATCTGTAAACGTCCTGTGTAATCAAATACCTAGTCTCATCGCAAAAAATACTTATTGCATTAGAAAGAAGGCGCATAAGCAAACTAGGAAATTTTTCCTTAACCGAAAGGAAACTACTTGTAAAGTGTATGAACTATCTGACCATGGATTCAATATGTAGCTGTAATATTTTTGTTGCTGCCTAGGAGATTCTTTCAAAATCTCAATACGTTTCCTCCGTTGATTACCAGGTCTGATGTAGCAGAACAAAATGGGGAAGTTTCGCGATCTGTTTCAGGAACAATACATACAGGGTACAATAGATACTTAACTTTTAAATTCTTTAAATTCTATTTTGTTGTGTACAGTGTATTTCTGTCATGGTCTTAATATCTCTTAGTTCCAGGAAAAACTACGGTCATATTGAACAAATGGACAGACATCTGGCGCCCCATGCTCTTCCAAGTGCCAATGGTCCCGCGGACTGGAATGAAGCTTTGGACATTATATCCTTTGGTACTCCTGAGCAGGTGTGTGGCTTATCTTGTGTGTTGACATTTTTACTTCTTCAGTGGGGAAAATCATCATCCGCCAAACCAAGATATTTGATTTTTGTACATGTTGACACACATGTTATGATAAGCTTGTTACAGAGGTGTCGATTGATTCATTCATTTTTGGAAGTTGTCATTATGATTTTGTGTTGGAAAATAGAAAATGTTCTCTATTGAAAATAAATGTCGTTCAAAAGTATCGCGGTGAACTTATAAAAAAAAAAAAAATTTGCGGTGATACTTGTATTGTATAATCATATTATTGATTATGCCTATTGTTTAGTCTACTGTCTGTCTAATTGAAAGCTGCATTTCTGCAACAAGGTTTAGGCCTCGTTGGGGGAATGCGTTGAGATGAGAAATCTGTGAATAGTAGTGAAATGGTTTGTGAAAAGTAGTGAAATGAATTGAGTTAAGATGTTTTATTGAGTTTTAGGAAAGAAGAGAGAAAAACTTGAATAAAAATATTATAAAAAATATTGTTAGAATATAATTTTTTAATATAATTTTTATTTTGTAATTTGAAAAGTTTGAATTGTTTTATTGTTTTGTTTGGAAGTTTGGGAAAATTGTAATGATCAAATGAAAAAGTTCAGGATTTGAAATTGAAAAGTGTTTGTGTTTGGGTGATTTTTGGGAAAGAAATAATGAGATGAGATGGTTTGTGTTCTCAAACGAGGTCTGTAAACTAAGGTCATTCATGGGCCCATTCTCGTAAAAATATATATATATATATATGCATGTAATTGTAGTGTCAGCGAAGTTCTAATCCTGAAATATGTGTCTTTTGCAGTCTGTTGAAGGAATGAAAGTTGTGTGTCATGAGTTAGCACAGGCCACTAGCGATCCAGATGGCAGTGCAATGGATGAACTTGTGAAGGATGCAGATAGTCTGGTTTCATGCTTGGCAAATAAGGCAATTACATTTATGTCTCTTTTGATGATCACTATCACTCCCCATTTCTTTCATCCTGGCAAATAATAATTAAGTATTGTTAATAAAGTATTATTGTCTTTAAAATCTTATCTATCCCTGTCTTTTTTTTCCTTTATAATAGGTGGCTACTACTTTTGACTTCAGTCTGACTGGAGCATCGTCACGGTCTTGTAAATATGTCCTGAACACGCTCATGCAGGTAAGTTTACCTTATAACTGGCATTTCATTGTGTTTTATTGTCACCTTTATGTATGTTTTGGTTTTGTTGGAGTCTTAGTTTTTCTCTTCTGTGTCTTCTCAGCAATCAGACTCTGCATCTAATAATTATTTTGTTGCACCTTACTAATGATATAGACTTTCCTGCAGACCTTTCAAAATAAAAGACTCGCCTATGCTGTCAAGGAGGGTACTCTTGACGGTCTCATCACTGAGCTTTTGCTTTGGCTTTTAGATGAAAGGGTTCCCCACATGGACGATGGCAGCCAACTTTTAAAAGCTTTAAATGTCTTGATGCTTAAGATTCTGGTTAGTCTTACTTTAAATTTGAAAACTCATTGCTGTTGCAGTAAGATTTACGTATCTGTTATATTAGCTTAATAGGCAATTGTATTTACAGGATAATGCAGATCGAACTTCATCCTTTGTTGTTCTGATTAATCTCTTACGTCCATTGGATCCATCAAGGTGGCCTTCACTGGCATCAAATGAGTCATTTGCTTCCAGAAATCAGAAGTTCTCTGATTTGGTTGTCAAATGCTTAATCAAACTTACGAAGGTAATTTTTCATCTTCAGTACTCAGTTATTTTTTTCAGAATCTTTTTCATGAGTTTTCTTAATAGTCTGGTCTGCACATATGCAAGAGGTCAACAATGGTTCCAGAATTCTTGAACTGGCAGATTACTTTGCAGTTAATGACTCGACTTGAGTATACTCCCTGTGTATGTGGGCAACGCCTATTTCATTCTTATTAATAAAGTTATTTTAACCCATCAAAAAAAGAGGGAACCGCTGATGAGAGAGGGTTGCTAGACTCTGTATGTGGTTTATGTGGTTAAAATTACCAAATGCTTGTCTTCGGTTCTAACTATGTATCATTATTGCTTCTTGGAATTTTCCAATTGAAGTTTTATCTGATATTTTTTATGAATATTAATTCTAGTTTTGAAAGACAGTCACTTTCTCCAAGAGTGATGTTCATTTATAACTTTTAAGAAACCATGACTACCAAAATTGTTAAAAGAGACTGGGTATTGAAACTATATGGATGCGGCAAGAGTTAATTAGGGTAACCTGTTCCCTATGGATGAAGTATTATTGTTGTATGTTTTTTATTTTCTTCTTTGTCTGATTATGCTTTTTTTTTTTATAGGTAATTCTTTGTCTGATTATGTTCACATATATACATGGATATGCAATAATTCTGCTTCCATTTGGTACGGTACAGGTTCTACAAAGCACCATATACGATGTTGATCTCGATCGTATCCTTCAAAGCATCCATTTATACCTGCAAGATTTGGGGATGGAAGAAATCAGGAGGAGGTATCTGCTTTTAATATATTTTGTTTGTTTCTTGAATACACCCTGTGCAGTTACAACTTTCATTCTTGTCTCCTACTGGATATGAGTTAATCTCTTTTCTTCTTTTCCTGCCAAATATAAATCCACGATAGAGCTGGCGCCGATGACAAACCATTACGTATGGTCAAAACTGTACTACATGAACTTGTGAAGCTTCGTGGAGCTGCAATAAAGGGTCACCTTTCTATGGTTCCTATAGATATGAAACCTCAACCAATTATTCTTGCCTACATTGATCTTAATCTTGAGGTATTTATCTAGTTACTTGATCTCTTCATTTTGGATGGGGAATACCTATAATCATACTCTTTTAACTTTGCAGACATTAGCTGCAGCGAGAATGTTGACCTCATCGGGGCCTGGGGGCCAAACTCATTGGGGTGATTCGGCTGCCAACAATCCATCATCTGGCACACATTCTGCTGATGCCCAGTTGAAGGTTTCCATTTACCGGAATTTTAGTGCTTACCATACAATTATTTATTTGGGCTTATCCCTCTTACATTGATTTTATTGTTCATTCTCTCTTTTTCTATTTCCTGAGCTTTTCCATTTCTCTGTTGTAACTAAATAATGATTCATTTGGTTCCCCCTCCCCCTACTTACAGCAAGAACTCGCTGCTATATTCAAGAAAATTGGTGACAAGCAAACTTGCACTATTGGTCTATATGAGCTATACCGCATTACTCAATTATACCCAAAGGTAAGTACTCAATTTGTTGATTCTATTTCGACATGCATGTTTGATTATTCAGTCATAAGTGGGATGGAATCAAGTTAGTTACAAAGGCACTTACTTAGGTCCATCTGTTTGCTTACCTGGTTAAAGTACTTGTCTTTCCTATTTCAGGTTGATATATTTTCTCAGCTCCAAAATGCGAGTGAGGCATTTCGCACTTATATTAGGGATGGTTTAGCTCAGGTTTTGTAGCTTCGTCCTTACCAGTGAATTTTTCTACTCCAGTAAAAGTAAAGTGAACACCAACATTTGCACACATACACAGACAAACAATTGAAATTATCAATTAGCTGTTGGTTTTGCCTTTTTGCAGATGGAGAAGAATGCAGCTGCTGGAAGGACTCCTTCGAGTTTACCAATGCCAACCCCTCCTCCAGCAGCCTTAACTGTTTCTTCCCCTGAATTTGCACCTCTTTCCCCTTTGCATACAAATGCTTTAAATGATGGAAAAGCATTGAATGTGAAATCTGATCCAACAAACTTTAATCTGCCACCAGCGTATGCCGAAGACAACAGGGTCATAGATCCCCTCACTTATAGGGGATTCACCTCTGAGAACTCATTGGGTGACCAAAGAAACGAGAGATTTGTAACTGGAGGTAATCTATGCTAGCGATTCGGCTTGTGTTTTTAATTTTGATTTTTTCTCTTAATAAGGACTTAAAGAGTAAAGTCCACATGGAAATTGCAGTAACCAGTGGGACATTGGATGCAATTCGAGAAAGGATGAGGAGCATGCAATTAGCAGCAGCTGCTGGGAATCCTGACACTGGAAGCAGGCCACTTATGTCCATGAATGATAACTTAAACCATGGACTCTCTGGTCACGTTTCTCATGCATCAGACCGCATTGGCTCAGAGAATGCAGTGCAGAGTGGGGTTCTTCCTATGGATGAGAAAGCATTGTCTGGGCTTCAAGCTCGGATGGAGAGACTTAAAAGTGGCGCAATTGAACATCTGTAGGGAGAGGGAAAAAAAAGGATAAAGTGAAATATGTGTCGACATCTTTCACCTTACATTGTAAATGGAACGAGAACCAGAGTTCAATTCAGGGCAGTTGGCAGTTGCCTCCGGTAGATCTCTGTATGGTATGGAGTTTCTATTTACCCAGCCCGATGTCATCATTGCAACCTTTGAAGCGGTAGCAGAGCTATGAAGAAGTAGCACTTTTTGGCCATCTGTGCATATAATTTGTATATTGTAGTAGTTTAATCTTCCTTTTGGCAGGAATGCCTTGGTTTGCCCTAATTTTATACTGTTGTACACATTTCTTAGAGCAATTTGTGTTTTTCTTTCTTTCTTTTTTCTAAATTTAGTCTGTATTTAGTGAGTTACCTCTGACGCCAGGAAATTTTGATTGAATTTGATATCGATCTATACAAATTATTCTCGAGAATTTGCCAGACTCTTATATTGAGCTTAGTAAACTGAACAGTGTTTTCCTTGGGTCTGCGCAAATTTCTTTTATCACATGTGAGGGAGGGTGTTGAGAAACACCCACTGTCAAGTTGGAGTTGAAGGAAGAGCTTAGCTACTCATCATTCTTACACACCACAATATTTTTATTTATTTATAATTTATTTTTTGTTTTATTCTTCTTAAATTAATTGAATTCTTCTACCTATCATCCATATATTGCACATTTAGTAAGAGAAAAAATTAAAAAAAGTATGGTGTGTGGTATATGGAAATGATGAATATAAATTTTCTTTGAAACGAACGAGCAAAATGACCAAACTTGAATTTTTTATTTTTATTTTTTCCAAGTTAACGGACACAACATGCAAAATTTGAAACTTCTGATTTTTTATTTTTGGGAAAAGTCCTGGGTACCGATTTTAGAATCAATCCAAAGGTATATTAAACCCTCACAATGGATTGTTTGTTGGTATATTCTCGAGGAGTGACTCTATTGATTCTTTTTTATTGAGATTTCTCAAACACATTCTACAACAAATTTTACTTTTATTGAGATTTGCTGCATCCAACCAATATATTACCTTCGGCGTAAAATTTCTCTGTAATAAATTTTTTCGTTAAAATTATAGTATACGATAATTTTTTTTTTCCTTTCAAAGTAATGAGTAATGACACGCGTAAGTTAAAAATGTTATATGGATAAAATATTTTAGTCGCAAAAAATTTTTACAAAAATAAATATATATATTGATGTGATTTGATTTAGTATGTTAGATTGTAAAATTATTTTTATTATAAAATATATATAATATATCATATAAAATTATGTCAGTTTATAAATTTACTTTTATAAATTTTTTTTATAATTATAATACTTCTCTATTATATGTATTAAGTGACAACTTCGTTTTGTCAGTGTTTTTTTATTTATTTTGAATTTCAAATTCTAAATTTTTAAAATTTCATCGTTTTCAATAACTAAGAATTATAATTATGTAATAATATTGTAAGTATAGATGGCAAAGAAAACGGGCCGAGCCTGTGCTTTATACACGACGTCGTGTTAAAGAATTTTCCGCCAACGTTCCCATCGAGCCCTTCGTTGATACAGCCCTCTCATTTCCACAAATCTTCGATTTTCGTCGGTGTCTACATTTGTTCTCCCCGCCGGATCTGATATCGTGTGAGAATTCGTCCGATCTAACCCGACGAAAACCTCAGATATCCCATTCGCATGAAGAACCTCGCGATTCTATGAAGGCTGACCTTGATCCAGATCTAGGAACTTCATCGCTTTGTTCCTGAAATTAGACGCGATTCATGAGGATAAAATTGGCTCCGCGACTCTAGGATTTCAGATCTCGCCTCTTGAAGGTGATTTTTGCTGCGCTTAGCCTTATACTCCTGTTCCTGATTGGATGATGAGAAAATGTCTGGGTGAAAAAAAAAAAGACACTAACGGTTCGAACGTATTCCTTCCTGTTTAGTTTCAGGAAAAATAAATTCAATTCAACTAGACATAATGTAATTTTATGATTAACTGAGTCGATAGTTGGCCCCAGCATAGCATGAATTCTAGGACACGAAACTCTAATTTCCCCCATCTTCTTTTTTTGTCTCCATGAGCAAATGAGCACATTTATTTATTGAATGGATGTATATGGTTTTGGAGATATAGGAGGGTTATATGGCTGAGAAAATTGATGAGAATTTAGTATTGAAAGATTGGGAGCAGCTAAGCCCAATTGTTTTTTAGCTCAACTGGGGTTTACCATTTATTTGTTGTTTTTGCCGGCATGTTCTGGTCCATGAAAGATATAAGATTTATAATCGTCCATGAAACATGTAAGATTTAAAATTTGAATATATTTTATCTGTTTCTAAAGTCACGGGTTCAAATCCAAAGATCTGAATGAATGTATGTGATGTCAAGTGGTTATGTTATTGTAGGATTTGCATTTAAGTTGAGAGTAGAAAATGCATGTCAGATCGGCACAATCGTTCCGTGATCGGACTCAGGAGTTCCAGAGCATAGCTGATCAGCTTAAGAAGTCATTTTCATCAGGGTCTGTGCCAAATGGACCAAGCAGCAGCTCAAAGTCAGAGGAACAGCGATCTGCAGTTGCAATTCAGTCCGAGTTTAACAAGAGGGCCTCTAAGATCGGTTATGGGATACACCAGACATCGCAGAAACTGGCAAAGCTGGCAAAGTGTAAGTAATGAATTGAATTTTTTTTCATAAAGCGTTAAATTACCAGTCATAAAATATTTTGTAGATGTTTTCTTATTTTAGTTGTAAATCCTATTTAGGCATTACTCATGTGTACGTCCTCTGTACTCAGTTATGCCTAGGATATTATGAATAAAACTTCTTGATTGATTACCTATAAAAAAAAAAAAAAAATTACTGTGGTACAAATGTCAGAAAGAAAACAGCATTCTTCTAATCAAATGGTTGGATTGTGATGATATTGTTTGTTGTTATTCACTGAAACACAATTAAGTTACAACAATATATGAAAACGTTTTTTTTTTTTTTTTTACAAGTTTTTATTTTCGATTTTCAAAAGTTAGATCAATGAAGGTAAACGGATGAAGAGAACTGCATGCTGCCTAAATAATCATCCAATCATACATATATTATAAGAATATGGGCTTAAGGGAATTTAATTGGAGGTAAATGCCATTGATTTCGTTCCTTTCTTTCCATGGAATTTATATAATCTATAGTAGGATTGCATTTCAGACATTGCCTCTTATAGTCAAAGTTCCCCTTTCATGGAGCAAGCACCTATATAACTGCACTAGGCATCAGCACCTGTGTGAGTTATAACCTCGTAGAGCCATAACTTCTTAGCTCTTCCATCCCATTGACCTCCTCAACATCTTTTCTAAAGTTGCATTCCACACCACGTAAGCTTTGTTAGAAGGTCTGGATGGTAATGGTCCAACTTTACGACCCAATATTTAACTGTGAAATCATTAATCCTTACTACACCCACTATTACCAGCTCATTGTTACCCAATTTCAGTGTTATGATCATTGTAAATGTATTGTGTGAAGATTGATGCCAACTTTTCCCGTTAATGTATTTTTGTTGATTTGTAGTGGCAAAGAGGACTTCAGTTTTTGATGACCCCACCAAAGAGATCCAGGAACTGACAGCTCTTATCAAACAAGATATTACTGCACTAAACTCTGCTGTTGTAGACCTTCAGCTTCACTGCAACTCTAGAAACGAGAGTGGGAATGTCTCTAGTGACACCAATAGTCACTCAACTGCAGTTGTAGATGACCTGAAGAATCAGTTGATGAGCACCACAAAAGAGTTCAAAGAAGTTTTGACCATGAGAACAGAGGTATGGACAGTGTTGCTTGGTATCCTTGCTTCTTCGTCTATGCTGCTTATCTCATTGGGATTCTGGTACACCACTGTTGCTTCATAGCTCTTTTTAATTGTTACTCCAAAATTCTTTGTCTAACCTGCCCACCTATTTCCTCTCTCTTTTTCCTCTTCCTACAAGGGTTGAAAAGAGAATTGGGAGTTTATTTCGGAACTTCTTATGCGGCAGTATAGGAGAGGAAAAAAAGTTTCACTTGGTTAGTTGGAAGAAAGTTTGTCAACCATTGGATGGTGGTGGTTTGGGGATTAAAGATTTAAAGGTTTTTAATAGAGCTTTACTTGGGAAATGGCTTTGGAGATATCATTTGGAAAGTGAAGCTCTATGGAAAAATGTGATAGATGTGGAGTATGGAAGTTTGTGGGGAGGTTGGTGTTCTAAAGCTTCTAGTGGAGCATATGGGGTGAGTTTGTGGAAATTTATTAGAAAAGGATGGGATTTCTTCTCTAATAATTTTAGATTGAAGGTAGGAGATGGAAAGAGAATTCTCTTTTGGCATGATTTGTGGTGTGGGGATACTGCTCTCTAGCTGGAATTTCCTGCCCTTTACAGAATTGCAAGGGATCAAAATGCAGCTGATTGTGATTCTTACTGCAGCAACAACAAGAAGGTTGAATGGAATGTTATTTTCAAAAGGGATGTTAATGATTGGGAAGTGGATGAAGTTCAGGCATTGCTGGTTAAACTTTACAACTTAAAGTTGGTGCTTGAAAGGGAGGATAGTATGGTATGGACTTCTGCTGGAAATGCTAAGTTTTCAGTTTCATCCTATTATAGAGTTTTGTCAAGTCATGGTAGTTGTGTTTTCCCATGGAAAAGTATATCGAAAGTGAAAGTTCCTCCCAAGGTTGCTTTTTTCTGTTGGGTGGCTTCTTTGGGCAAAGTCTTGACAACTGATAATCTTAGAAGGAGAGGATTGTTTATTACTGACTAGTTTGTCATATGCAAAACGGATGGAGAATCAGTAAATCATCTTTTCCTTCACTGCGAAGCGACTAGATTCTTGTGGGATGAGGTTCTGAGCTGGACAGGTTTACATTGGGTAATGCCCAAAGATGTGGTGGATTTATTGGTAGGGTGGAAGGGTTTGAAGGGCTGTAAGAAGACAGCGTGTGTTTGGAAGACGATTCCCCCTTGTCTTGTGTGGTGCTTATGGATCGAAAGAAATGGGAGATGTTTCGAAGATAAAGAATGCTCTTTGGAAGAACTTAGGGATTTTTTCTTGAGTACTTTGGGTTTTTGGGCTAAAGCTTATGTAATGGCGGATAATTTTCTGAAGCTGTTTTAGTTTTCTGGGTTTGTTTTCTTTTTGTTTCTGGAAGTTGTAGGTTTATCCTTTGTATACCTCCTGGGTACTTGGGCTTATGTGTATTTCTTCAATAAAATTATTACTTATAAAAAAAAAAAAAAAAATTACTCCAAGACTAATGGTATTTCATTGGCTTCATGAAGAACTTGAAGGTTCACGAGAACAGAAGACAGTTGTTTTCTTCTACTGCTTCGAAGGACTCTACAAATCCTTTTGTGCGTCAGCGTCCGCTGGCTGCCAGGTCTGCTGCTAGTACCTCAAACGCCCCCCCTCCTCCATGGGCCAATGGGTCACCATCTTCATCCCAATCGGTTCCTAGGTAAGAGTTAGTTTGTTGGTTTGGCAACATTTGTACTGGGATATTATTATCTCTGTATGCTTATCAAAAAAATATTATTATCTATGTAAGAGTTAGTTTGTTGGTTTGAGACTAATTTTTGCTGTGTCTTTTGAGATTTCAATGCTTGTTACTTATCTTGCTTCCAGTAACGAATTGTAAGTTTTCTTGTAAAGCCAAGTTCTGCTGTGTTTGGGGTTGATGTGGAGTGGAAACTTTGTTTTCGTTATTGCCATTATTTTATCCCTTTTTGCAAGACTTGAAGCTAAGACCTACCCAACGACAAGTTATCACCTGAACCAAGATCTTGGGGCCTTGAACTTTTCTATTACATCCAAGTGAAACCTTATTCCTGGTTTCTAAATTTACAGAAAGCAGATGGATGGGGAGAGTCAGCCATTGGTGCAGCATCAACAGCAACAACAGCAGCTGGTTCCATTGCAAGACACTTACATGCAGAGCAGAGCTGAGGCACTTCAGAATGTAGAATCCACTATTCATGAGCTCAGCAGCATTTTCAACCAGCTGGCAACACTGGTCTCTCAGCAAGGAGAGATTGCGATCAGGTTTTACTTCATAAATATATATATTTTTTTATAGGTAATCAAGAAGTTTTATTCATAAAAGTAGGCAAAGCCCAAGTACACAAGGAGTATACATGAGAAGTACCTAAATTCATAACTATAATTTACTCTGCACAAGTCAGATAAATTATGGCTAACATTGACTGCTTTATATTCCGGTATATGTCACGCATCTCATTTGTGAAGTATTAATACCAGCTGCTAGACTAGTGAATCATGTTCGTAATAATATCATAAATCACTCACGATATTTTGGTTGGATTTGTTTGTTTTTTATATGATTATATCAATTATCGTAGCCTAAGTTAATTTATGATAGTAATAAGATTTTTTTTTTTTTTTATAAGTAAACGATAGTATTAATAAGAATAGACATAGCTCAAGTACACAAGGAGGTATACAAGAGATAACACCTATCTAGTTCGCTAAATAGGACAAAAGGAAATCATGTACATTTAGGCGATTGAAATCTATGGCAATGGCCCATTGAAACAAAGTGCTGAAAAATAACACACGAAGCTCCTCTAGTGTGTGCTCCTTCTCTTTGAAGGTCCTCTTGTTACGCTCTCGCCATAAGCACTACATAATGCAGATAGGGACCATCTTCCAGATAGCTTTGATTTGTGCAGTACCTCCCGGCATCACCCAACTCGCCAAAAGCCCAACCATTGAAGCCGGCATCACCCACTTTGAAGGTCCTCTTTTTACGCTCTCGCCATAAGCACTACATAATGCAGATAGGGACCATCTTCCATATAGCTTTGATTTGTGCAGTACCTCCCGGCATCACCCAACTCGCCAAAAGCCCAACCATTGAAGCCGGCATCACCCAATTTAGACCTAAACGACTGAAAATTTTGCACCACAGAAACCTGGCTGTCTCACAGTGTAATAAGAGATGGTCCACTGTCTCACCGGCTTTCTTACACATATAACACCAATCTGAAATAATTATCTGTCACTTCCTCAAGTTATCAGTGGTCAAAATTTTACCCAGAGCTGCTGTCCATATGAAAAACAGTGCTTTAGGAGGCACCTTGTTCCTCCACAGTCTTCTCCATGGAAATTGAGAATTCGATGAAGCTGTAAGGGCCTTATAAAATGAGTGACTGAAAAAATACCCTTACCCGCTGGTATCCACCACAATGTATCAACTTGTAGTCCATTCGGTTTCTTGGAATATGGTAGATGAAAAAAGGCCTCAAAATTGTCTATTTCCCAATCTTGAGCTGCTCTAGTAAAGGTCACATTCCATTGAACTTGATCTCCTGAGAGGGTCATGAGATCCGCCACCGCTGCTTCTTGGTCGCTTGCCACTCGAAAAGCTAAAGGAAATGAATCCTTTAGTGCCACCTCCCCCACACCAGATATCATTCCAGAATTTTATACGCGTTCCTTCGCCCACCACCAAACTGGTATGGTTAGCAAACGCCCTCCATCCTCGTCTTATACGCCTCCAGATCCCCACACCGATCGGCCCATTCCCCTCTCTAGTACACCAACCTCCCCAAGACCGATCATATTTACAATCAACTACTAGTTTCCAACTACTATTTCCACCGGATAAAAGATTATATTTAAGTTTTGGACGAGTTTCAGACAAGTTAAAATCTAATTTCTGACATATATTTGGAGTCATCATTATCTAAGAGCCTATGTATGAACTTGACAATAGATCTTGCCAATTTTTGCCTCATAACAATATTGGTGCTGAAATGGGCTGAATCTCAGAACCACTCCTACCTTTAAAGAGCTCTCTCTCTCTCTCTCTCTCTCTCTCTCTCTCTCTCTCTCTCTCTCTCTCTCTCTCTCTCTCTCTCTCTCAGTTAAGAACCTATTCTTATTATTGTGAGATCTATATCAAATTTTCTAATCTTTTATAGTAATTTCATTCGATGATTGATATCCATTTCAATTGTTCCAATCTTTGTATTACGCATATGCTCGACAGTTAAGAATGTGAAAGGGCTTTCGTGAGCTACATTTATACTAGGAATTCATTGCTTCCTGACCTGAAATTTTTTTGACAATTGATAGTGGTGTTTTTGTTGCAGGATTGATGAGAACATGGATGACACGTTGGCAAATGTGGAGGGAGCACAAGGAGCGCTGCTCAAGTATCTGAACAGCATATCATCTAATAGGTGGCTGATGATCAAGATATTCTTTGTATTGATCTTTTTTCTAATGGTTTTCCTATTTTTTGTGGCCTAGTCACTGCAGATACAGAATTGAAGAGAATGAAGAAAATGTTGTTTTTCACTTGTGATGATGTTTATATCTTTTCCTCCCCGTTTTGCTTTAACCAAATATTCGTGCAGGCAGAGATAAATTAAGTTTCCAGTTTGCCTAATGTGATACATATGTATGGATAAATGCAAGTATACATGTTGAAAACAATGAGAACTGCAAAAATGATTTCTTCGTCCTTTTATGGGATATGTTATGATGTATTGTTATACTTGCTGTCTTCACTCCGAGTCTGTGTAATGTACCAAGGGAAGTTTATTGTTGAGCTTTTCGGCACAGGCTTTTGGTTTAGACTTTAGACCCCCGAGGTGCCATATTTCCAAGATGGATCACTCATGGGAAGTTGATTTTCTTCATTTAATGGTCACTTTCATGGTGTCAGATGAAAACAGTTCAAGTTTTTCTTCGGCATGGGATTCTGAAAGTTTTCTCAATTTTTTTTTTTTTTTTTCTCTTTCTGGCAATGTTTTAGTTGGTAGAGTTTTAATGCTAGATTAGGTTTCTATTTGGCAGTAGTTAGTTAGGGAAATCAACTAATCTGAGAAAAATATGTGCATAAAATTCGAATGCCAATGGCTTTTCATGAATGAACATACACTCATTTGGAACAAACTATTAACCTGTAAAGTTGCAATGGTTGCTGTATTCTTTTCAAATGAACTTCCTACTTCAAGCTCTTGTGA
Organism: Carya illinoinensis; assembly: GCF_018687715.1. Classification (NCBI taxonomy): domain Eukaryota; kingdom Viridiplantae; phylum Streptophyta; class Magnoliopsida; order Fagales; family Juglandaceae; genus Carya; species Carya illinoinensis. The sequence continues at coordinate 42,339,523 of NC_056758.1, forward strand.
TGCTATTATCCATGTAAGACTCGTCGAATTTCATTCCGAATGTACAAAATTAAATGAAAATATAATGTGTAGTTTATATATTCTTAAGCATAATAGATGATTGTATCATAATTAAACGAATGGAGTATAAACCTGTTAAAATGCATTAAAATATATATATATCTCCCTCTAAATTATTCTTGCTTCTCCCATTGCATAGACTTTTTATATTTATCTATCAAATGGTGTCAGATTATCAAATACAATGCTTTTCGATGTTAAAAAGAGAGAGTTAACCAGAAGTTAACACGAGATTCTTAAGCAACTTCCACACCTTTTCTAGGATGTGTATGTATATATATACACATATATTTTTTTATTAAGAAATAAGAATATAAATTATATTTACTTTCATTCTGCCACTATGCTTAATTAAATTTATTTAGATAAACATAATTTTAATTTTGATAAAATTATCACGTGTCTATACTCAAGAAATACTTAATAGAAACTCCATTTTTAGATATTTTAAATTATAAATATTAAAGTTTCTTCTCAACAATTATTTCTAAAAATTAAAGAATTGATATTTTATTTTAATAAATGATAAATGTGGTAGATATTTAAGGGGGGAAAGTATAAAGTCTATAAAGCACCGCCTTTCGCAAAATTTCGACTACCCAGCTCGTAATTCTAAGGATTTTTTAAGTACCATCAGGTAAAGAACCAACCCCTATAAAACCTCCCAGTTAATTGCTTCTCTCCTTACGTTATCTTCCCTATCAATTTTAGCCCGACTCGCTGCAACCATAACAAAATCAATCTCTCTCTCTCTCTCTCTCTCTCTCTCTCACATTTATTATTCTTCCTCTTCTTCTTCCCCCCCCTCGCTCTCTTCCTCTCGCAAGCTCTCGTTCTGTAAATTTTTCTTTCTATAACCACCTCTCTCCGAATACCTAATCTTCGCTGAATCTCTGATCTCCAGGAGGACCCTCATTTTTCGCGACTCTCATCTCAATTTTGTGTGCCGAAGGAAGTTTCATATAGAAGCATAAAGTTCTCTGTTTCTTTTTTTGCCTTCACAGTACATAGCAGTGTATTTTTGGATGGGATCTTGTTTGATCTCGGGTACTCGGAACCCTAAATAATAAGGAACTCCTCCGATTTGATATTATTCACAGCAAATTTACGCTTCGACCCGAGAGATACACTGAAATTATACATTTCTCCCTGAATTCTTTATCCTAAATTTATATCCATTCTCGCCACTTGGGGCCGATCTGGGAGCAGAGGAAAAATGGTGGGCGGTGGAAGCAGGAGAGACGAGGGGTCGATGGTGATCAACAAAACCAATGTGTTTGCGGCGCTCGAGACTCTGCGGAAGAAGAAGAAGTCCGATAAGGACCGCAAGAGCAGTAAAGGTTCCTCTAAGGCCCAAACCGCATCAGCGGCGGCCCAGCCCAAGGAGCCCGAGCCGCAGGTGTATTGGGCGCCGGCCCCTTTGAATGCCAAATCGTGGGCCGATGTTGACGATGAAGATGACGATGACTATTATGCCACGACCGCCCCGCCCCAGGCGGTCTGGAGCGCGGCGGATCAGCATGATCGGCAGCATCAGGAGCAGGAAAGCCCTCTACAGGTGGGCGTATTTCTTTTTCTTTTATTGCACTCTTTGCATTAGCTTGTGACTGTTTCTTTCTCTCTCTTTGTTGCTTTTCTCGCCTTTTTTTAAACAAAAATTAGTCTTTTTGGAATATTGCCTGATGAAAACATTATGGATTGCCGATCTCATTCATTAATTCATGATTCTATCTTTTAGTTGGTATTTTAAACTATTTAAAGAGTTTTCTTGCGGCTTGCTCACAGCTTTAAGCATCTTGTCATATTTGAGACTCGTTTCCTGTGTCCATTTTGAAGTCATCATCTTAGCAATAACTCCATTACTGAAAGTTGAACGAGGGGCAGCCTTTCCTAGGTAGGGGACGATGAGATTATTATTTTTTTACTAATCATATGCTCTATCGTCATGTATACAAACATGCACGAAAAGTTTATGAAGAGAAATGTCTTCATAGCCGTACCCAAGCGTAATTGCTCTCATGAATCCTCAAGCATCTTTGGACAACCATTGCCGTCTTGGCTTGTCTTGTCTTCTAGCATGTGTACATCGGAGTTGATCGCGTGAAACAGGTAGGTCTAATCTACCCCTGGTTGGGTACAGCTATGGTTGCAAAATGAAGGAATTAACATCTACGCACGTACTGGTAAAGAGGCTCGTGTGTACAGTAACTCTGAAACTCAGTTGATGATCTAACAAGTTTGATGAATTTCTGGACACTTAAAAGTAAGATCATAGTTAATGGATAGATGCAAACTTTTGTTAAATAGATATGGCAGCATTAGGATGCAGAAGAGAGAGGCTTGTGCTGCTGTTGTTTCAAAGGAAGTTTAGATTGAAGGGATTGTGGTGACTTAGAATTTGATTGAATATGGCCACACAAAAGTGGTTTTACGTTGATGGAAGTTGTTTGAATAGAATCATCCACTAAATTATAGAAATTTGTATGATCTTTCCTGCTAATGTTGAGCAGCCAGGGGTTGGAAGATGGTTACTATGGTAACATGAATTTTTTAGATTTTTTTACAGTATCTTTTATTTGGTTTTCGTTTTGGGTCTGTAGTGGGAGGTAAGATTTTACTGTTTTTTCTTTTTATAGAACTAACTAGTTTTTCTATTGACCTTGCTCATGTTATTAAATTCATGATTTATGACCATGGGAATCATCAAGAATCAGTTTGGTTTTCTGTACTGGAAGGTATTAATTGCTTGTCTATCTGCTTTTACAGGATAGTGAGAGTGAAGAAGATATTTTTGAGGAAGGTGATGATGATGTAGAGGAAGAGCATGAACGTGAACCAGATGTTCCTGTGCACCCTGGACCAGTAGGGAAGAAATCTCTTGAAGTTTCTGAGCGACCTAAGGAGTCGGAGAGGCAGCTTTCAAAAAAGGAGAGGAAGAAGAAAGAACTTGCAGAACTTGAGGCCCTTTTGGCTGATTTTGGAGTTACCCAGAAAGAGAGCAATGGTCAAGATGAGTCCAGTGGTAAATTTTACCTATTAATTGTAAATGAGACCCCCTCTTTAATGCTTTCAATTGTGTGCCTAGTTTAGTTTCCCTGATTAAAATAGTGAAGTTCCCCTTTCCAAATTCTGCTATTCTTTTATCTCTTGTTTTGATAAGTAATGAAGGATTTTATTGATGAAAATAATAGGCATAGCCCATGTACACATGATGTATACAAGAGAGTCACCTATGCTTTATTTTTATTTTTTATCTTTTGAGTTTGGGATTTAAGAAGTTACAGGAAGCTGAATCGTAAGTTATCTTGTTCCAAAGTCTAACTATCATCTCTTCTAGGGTTTGATGCAATAGATTCTACTCTCTCCCTCTCTATATCTCACGTGCTTGTGTGCATACACAGACAGACAACACAATCACTGGTGGAGAAACACAGATGCATGCATGTGATTTCACATGCACAATGAATCACAATATCTGAAGCTTAGGCATGTTTGTTGTTTGTTCTGCCCTTGGATCACCACATTTATTTCGTAATTTCAGGTTCTGATTTCTAATATGCCAATTTTTACTTATAAATATATATATATATATATATATATATGCCAATTTTTAGAAATATGAAACCTGAAGCTCATTAGCATCTTGCATGGCTGGAGTTGCTCCTTTTGATGCTTTAGATTTTGGTTATTTGGCAATTGTTTTAATTTTTGATGTGATGATAATTAGGCACCCTGGGATTTATATCAGCCAGTACGCACTTAACATTTCACATGCATTAATGTTGGTAAATTTGTCTAAATTAGTGTATTTCTTGTCTTTTATCTTCAGATGTTGCACAGGATAAGAAAGGTGGGGAGCCTAATGCAGATGGAGATAAGAGGGAAAATGCAGAGTCCAAAAGTTCCAAGAAAAAGAAAAAGAAGGAGAAAACTTCCAAGGAGGTGAAAGAAGCCAATGAACATCCCAACAACTCGGATGCAACCAATGGGCAGGATGAAGCTGCTGTTACTGAACAGACAGAGGAGGATGCATCGGCTGTTGATGTGAAAGAGCGGCTAAAGAAGATGGCATCTGTGAAGAAGAAGAAATCTAGTAAAGAGATGGATGCTGCTGCAAAAGCTGCTGCTCAAGAGGCCGCTGCAAGGAATGCAAGACTTGCTGCAGCAAAGAAGAAAGAGAAGAACCATTACAATCAGCAGCCAGTGCGGTAAACTAGGAATTTGTTGACAAACAGAGCTTCAACATCTATATAGGAACACGTATCTCAATGTTCAGAGGACAGTCTGAAATAAACTTGGCTCTGGTTTTGTGGAAGATGGCTTGTAGTTCATTGCCATGGACTTATAGAGGTTTCTCTTTTTGCTTTTTGGATCTCATCGCTGGTCGGTTGTTATGGGACGTTTCATTGTGGCAGTTTTGGTTCCTAAATATTCTTCCTTCGAAACTGGAAAGTAGTTCAACTTGTTACTGTGCTAGTCTTATGGAAAATCTTTGGTACTGTGAAAAGTTACGGCAGTTCTTTGGAATCTTGTTCTGCTCGTTGCTGAAAGAGTAATCCCAGCCTTTTGTAAACCACTGTAAATTGGTGAAGTTAAGTAAAAAAATGGGGCTGTTTCTGCTGGTAACGGTATCTAATTTCTTGAGTCATGATTCATAAAAAAATGAATATGCATTCCGAGAATACTAGGCTGGTCCTTTCCTGCAAACAATAAACCGAAGGTGGCCAGGGGTGGTTCAGAAAAACTCCGATGATTAAGTTGGTTTCAGATGTTTAGATTATTAGCTATAGAATAACCGAGTTCAAAGAGAATTATTTGTACTTAGATGTAGTTTGTATATGATGTTTCAAGATGGACATCCTGTACCCAATGTTAGAGTTTGGTCGTCTCACCCATAATTGTTTTAACTTGGGTATTTAATGCGACGTGATATTGTAATGTAGAGCTTTCAATGCGGCGTTTCCTTTGAGACGGTGTGACTTTTAGGGTGTGTTCCGGCAGTAGGGGAGCGGCGTGATTATTTATAGTCTTGTTTATAAAAAATTAGGGGGCTGTCCACGTCTTTGTTCACTTGCCGATGTAAGCCCTTTAATGCTAAGCGTCATAAGGGGTGTTAGAGTCTGCGTCTTATTTATCCCTCTTCGGCTGATTTTCTTTAGGCACATCCCCCTTCTCCTGATGCAACTTAGAGGTTCGGGGCCTTTGGTGACTATGACGCCATCGAAGGGTAAGGCCCAGGTTGAACTGTGCCTCATTATTTTGCTCCAAGTTCAACTAGTGCTGGTCGGGTAGAAAATATTCTCTAATTTGGTTCCTGATGATTCACACTCAGATGAGCCCTTTTATGATATTGCGAGAGGTGTAATGTTAGATATAATTTTAGGTTATATAAATCTTGTACAGTCTCTTAAGAAAAAAATAATCTATTATTGAAAAATTAAATATTTTATATGAATCTTATATTTATGCATATTAAAAAAAAATAAAATTATACAAGACTTACACATGACAGTAAATGTCACCGAAGATACGGGACTACTGCACCGCGGAGTCAGAATAAGTTTATTTTCTTATTCCCGCGGGGTCAGAAACGGGTAGAAGTTTTTTCTCGCCTTCAAAAAAAAAAAAAAAAAAAAAAAAAAAAAGTTTATTTTTGTCATTTGGAGCATTCTCCAGTGGTATTTTCGCCAATGGACGCCGGTGATATATTCCCTGTTTTCCTTCTTTCTTTCCCACCCAGACACAAAAATATCCGGGCTATTCTTTGGCGAGGCAAAACACTATAGCGTCTCTCTCTCTCTCTCACTCTCTCTCATACGCACACGAAAGCCTCTAACGTCTAGATATCGTCTCTCAAAAGCAATCGAAGTCTCGTTCCTTCCCATTTTCTTATACCTTCTTCGGGAAAATGCTTGCTTTCACTTCAGGTTCTAATTATGCCCTCTGAATCACCACCCCACCCCCCCCACCCCCCCCAAACAACAACACACACAATTTTTATTGCCATTTTGCTGCCTAACGCACACACATGCGTCGCTCTGCTCCGTTTCGTATATCTTTGTATAATTTCTTATATGCCGAAAATTATTTTCTCCTCTACACTTCTGGTTGCTGAGAAAATTTGAAGATCTCACCTCACATTCATTAAGGCGCTGGCCGAGAAAAGAAAAATTGTAACTTCGTTCCTGTTGTTGATTTTTTTTTTTTTTTGTTCTTTTTAATAAAATTCGGGGTTATTCCACTACTAAGAACAATATACGTTAAGATTCAATGTTCTGTTTTTTCCTTTTTCGATTTTTCCACATTTCTTCGTCAACTTTCTTGCCAATCATTTAGGTGATCACTGATTTATCTTCTTTCCCTGTGTTTGTTTGTTTTTTCAAGTTGAAGACACTTATTTAACTGAAAGCGTTTTCCTATTTTTTTAGGATTTGAATGCTTGGAGGCTTTGTAATGATATGAATTGTTAAGGGGGGCTGAGAGCAGGTTCTTGGTCCCCGCCGATGAGTCGCTGGTGGCTGAAGGTGTATTTCTGAGGGAAGACAATGAGTATAAAACTCCATTGCCTATTTCTTGGGACTCCGCTTAATGTCTCTCTACGTGGTAGAAACAAAGGCAAGTTTTTTTATCTAGACGGTACAGGCCACCTAGGAGAAAGGGCCTTTCGCCGGTGCACGTGTGCAAAGCAGGATCCTTGGATAACTCAGGTGATTAGGTTTTCGAATTTTTGTGGGCAAAATGTGGACTTATTGAGGAGAGCACTTAGGTCGAGAAATGAATCGATGGTAAATTGTGTTAAGGAACCCTTTTCTCGAAGCAAAGCTCTGATTAGGTCATTGGCGCCATTGAGGGAAGAAGGGTTACTTTTATTTAGAGGCTCTGTATTTGTAGCTGTTATTTTTGGAGCATGCCTATTTGTATGGTATGGGCAGCAAAAAGCCCGGGGTTTTATAGAAACCAGACTTTTGCCCTCTGTTTGTTCAGCACTCAGTGAACATATTCAGCGCGAGCTTGTTTTTGGTAAAGTCCGAAGAATTTCGCCTTTGAGCATAACTCTGGAATCGTGTTCATTTGGACCTCATAAGGAAGAATTTTCTTGTGGTGAGGTCCCCACTGTGAAACTTCGTGTTCGTCCTTTTGCAAGTCTGAGGAGAGGGAAGATTGTAATTGATGCACTTTTGTCCAATCCAAGTCTCTTTGTTGTGCAAAAGAAGGATTACACTTGGTTGGGGATACCTTCATCTGAAGGTAGTCTCCAGAGGCACTTGTCAACTGAAGAAGGGATTGATTATCGTACAAAGACCAGGAGGATTGCTAGAGAGGAAGCAGCTGCTCGCTGGGAAAGGGACAGGGATGATACAGCTAGGGAAGCTGCTGAGAGGGGTTACATTGTTTCTGAAAAAAAACTCAGTGCATCCGAGGGTGAAGCTTTAAAAGAAGATGCAATTCATTCAACAGAATTAACACTCTCCGAGTCTTTTTTATGCATGGATGAGAAGATGCACTGGAGGGATAATCATTGTATGGACACAGGTTTTGACTATGATATGAAGCATGCAGATTTGGAGAAATCATTTGGTGTAAAGATTCCTGGTTCTGGGCTTAAATTCTGGTCTAAAGTTTTAAAAGGGCCTAAAAAACACAAATTTAAAAGGAAGGCTAATGAAAGTGACATTTCTTCCACTGGTATTTCTGCAAAAAGAAGAATTCTTGAGCGTAGTGCATTAGCAGCTCTTGCATATTTCCAGGGTCTATCATGTGTGAAGTCCCCTGAACTTTCACAAAGAGATTATGCTGTTATGACCTTAGACCCCATTTTGGTGAAAGGTGAGGTTGACAGTCATGCTGGCACTTCTATCATGGGAAGTGGTGAAGAAACTTCAATAGTTGATAATCAAAATGGAAATCATTGTGGGAATGTTGGAATCAAGGACCTTACTATAGATGAAAATGGTAATTTTACTTGCAATCTATCTCCCACGACTATAGGAGATCAGAGAGTCAGTGAAATCTATCCATCAAGTGGAGATGTTGCAGGCAGTGCCGACGCCAATATGTGTAAGGTTAAAAATGAGTTTTCAGGTGTTCATGATGGAGCATTCAAGAGTCAAGTAGGTCATGGATCAGCAAATTTTACTTTGAGAAAGCTTGAGCCTTGGCTTGCCAAGTACCATGCAACTCCCATTTGGCCCCTGAGCCTAAAATCATTTTTGACATCTTTCTCTAGGAATGTGGAGGAGCTGTTGTCTTGCTTTATCATTGGTCCCTTGAAAAATTTCAAGTTAGGCATGGGTCCAAAGGTTGAAGATATTGCTGCAGAACTTCTTGATGGGATAGATGTTGTGCCAACTGAAGGCATTCGGAATCTGCTTCCTGTTACACTGGATTCTGTCCATTTCAACGGTGGAATGCTGATGCTACTTGCATATGGTGACAGGGAGCCAAGGTGGGTGCTACTTCTGTGTGTTTAGTACTAATATGTTCTCATATTAATATTACCGTTTAACTGCCTGTCTATGTAGGGCCACTGGTAAAGCAGTCCAACTCACAAATCAACTTCTTAAGAATTCAATGAAAATAGTAAGTGTATGAGGAAGTGGATTAAATGAAGGCAGCCAGCAAATGGGAGTTATAATTTGAAAAGAAAACTAAATGAAAAGCTTTAATCGAACGATTTGGAACTAATTTGTAGAATAACAAGCATAATCGATAATTGTTGCATTGACCAAGCTCTGTTATGGTAAAAGTCTCTAATTGGATCAAATATTAGTTCCCACTTGATATTATTATATATGGCTAGAAACTGCGCCTTTTATTAAGGAACCAATGTTGCCAGTGAAGATCCATGTGCTTTATCATGCTGGCCGGAAGAAGCTTGAAGCATGGCCAGAACAAATCTTTTGGCACTTGAATTGGGGTGATACTTGTTCTTTGGCTTGGACTTTGAAATGGTAATTATAAGTCGGGAGAGCAGAGCAAATAACTGAAATTGCTTATAGCTTTCCACATATAGTGGAATATCCTTAGATGATTGAGAATGGACAGGAACGATTGTTTAAGGCTTTAGTGCAGACATCCTTCTTGACACTGGTAGGTATTATTAGGAGGTGCATGCTCCACAGATTGACTTGTCTGTTTATATCTGCTTTCCAACAAACTAATGGAGAACTCATTATTCTCCTCTCTGTTGATGGAAAATCTGCTGAGGTCCGAAAATATTTGCAAATGGGCATTGAAGACAATTAGCGCTATGGGCCTGTCATGTGAGGTCATGCGTATCTCTTTCAACAATTTGTTGCTATGCTTATGTATATGTTCATGGCTGGCTTTACACTAACAGAGGATTGGGTCAATATTCTATCTGTACATATTACTTGCACCTCATGCCTTTCAAGTCCCATTATTAGGCTTTTTTCCTTTTACTTCAACACAAATTCCTAGCACAAAAATAGTTGATTATGGCCTTTAAACTTGTGCATCCTACTTAAGCTGCTTGTATATGGAATTTGAGTGAGGTTTATTCTGAATTAAATCTTTGAACTTATAATCAGTGGTTAATTCTGTAAGTTTGTTGCTTATTAGAATAGAAGTGATGATGTATGATGTAGTCTGCTAGAAAAATGAAAATTCAATTGATTATACATTATGAAAAAACTCTACTACCATACAATAATTGAAGCACTTATATTTTTATATAGGGAGATGGAGAATGTCAATGGACATGTGAGGTTTCAAAATCACTATGGTCGCGTGCACGTACAACTAAATGGAAACTGTAAGATGTGGAGATCAAATATAGTTTCTGAAGATGGTGGTTGGTTATCTGCAGATGTTTTTGTTGACACCGTTGAGCAGAAATGGCACGCCAATTTAAAAATTGCTAACCTCTTTGCTCCGGTAAGGTATACAATATGGTTAAAACTGCCAACAGTCAGCTGTATGTTTTTTGGTTAAATGGGCTGTTTATGTGTCTTGCATCCTCTGTCTTTCTGTGCAGCTTTTTGAACGGATTTTAGAAATTCCAATCTTGTGGTCCAAAGGAACGGCAAGTGGTGAGGTGCTTCTTCAACTTCATTTTAATTCTTCTCCTGTCTGTGTTCCAAAAAATCTATTGATCCCATGTCTCAATGTTAGGCCTCTTATTATATCCTATATGGATTTCTTTACCTGCATTCCATTCTTAAATTTAAGAGATTCTCTTGTATTTCATTTGGACTGTAGTATGTTTTTTGGTCAGTAGTTGGACTGTAGTATGTTGAGAAAATCTTGTTGATGCTTTTCTAACACTCCTAAGTGGTGCTTGGATTTTAATCAAAATTCAAATAGAAAAGATGTGGAATCTTGTCTTCATAAGTTTGCTTGTCAAATGCATGCTGTTACGGGCTTGATGAGTGAATTGTTCTACATTCGAATTCTGTTTAATTGGGTTTATAGTGGAAGACACTCTTTGGAACAGAAAATGACTGTCTCAAATCGTTTATTTTTAATAGCTATGACTGGCTCAAATTGTTAAGGAAAGATGCTTTCTTGCAAGAAAATCAGTATTAAAATATGAAAAGCCAATGTCTTGTTTTGTTTAGTTTGAGATGAGATGTGTTTAAATGTGTATTATGCTAAATTAGTAGCCCATCTCTTGGACCATTTTAGTCTACTAGAGTCTAATCATTACCCCCTTAAAATACATGGGATTTTGTAAATGATATGCATTTTATCGAAACAAAATAAACATAAGAATCTTTCTAAATGCCCTTAAGAGGCTTTAAAGAGTGTTTTCAAATTTGAGGGCAATAAAGGAAAGGATGTTGTCTATTTTGAGATGGGGAGTATATAAGCTTTGGTTTGGTTATATGGAAAATGTGAGCTTTGGAGTTTTATCTTGCCAACAAGAACTTTCTGTTTATACATTATTAGATATATGAAAAGTTTTTATTTTTCCCTCCTACCATGGTTGATCTTGTCTTCTCAAGATACAATAGTTTTTCAGAGGCATGCTTGCATGAGTTAAGTCTCATTTCAGTTTAGTAGTTCAGGTTTTGGTAAGACCAAGTCAACAAATTGTTTAATAAACGTGTCAATTCTGCTTGGGAGGTACTAACAACTTTACATAACATGAGATTGCCATTTGGCCCTCAACTTATACTGAGAATACTGTTATTTGTTTTTACTTTTATTTCTTAACTAGGTGTTCTCTCTTGTATATATCCATGTACTTGGGCTGTGCCTAAGATTAGTTTTTTTTTTTTTAACGTATAAAAAGAAGAGAATATTGATATTTACTTACATGAGGATTTTGTTTGGTTATCCTTTTCTCTTTCTCAATATAAATTGATGTAGTTGGTTCTTTTGAGTTAATCACATTTAATTGCATCTTTATCCCAGTTGCTAGTCCAATTTAAGTTACAATGTGGATCACATCTCTGTTTTCAGGTTCACTTGTGCATGTCAAGAGGAGAAACGTTTCCAAATATTTACGGGCAACTTGACGTGACAGGATTGGCCTTTCATATATTTGATGCTCCATCATCATTTTCTGTATGTCCTAGTTTAATTTGTTGCAAAACGCTTATCTCTTCTTGTTGGAAGTACTTTTGCAAAATGCCAGTGTATCATATGTTTAGCATCTCATTGTTGCTTGTTAGCCAGACAACTATATTTGATATGTGGCAGGCTCTTGATGTGGATACCATTTTATTTTATGGATCTCTTGTCCTATGGCTTTTGTCAAGGTGAACTACAGAATTTATGCTATTTATAATTTGCTTTTTGAGTGAAGTGTTGGTGTGAGGACTTTCATGGGTGCTTGGAGGTGACATTCAGGTTAGAGGTTGTAGCATGAAGCAACATCTAAGGATTGTCTGGTCTTGCATCATCAGCCATATTTGTTGATTTAAGTTCAGAAAAATCTAATAAGGATGATTCACTGAGATGCCATACTTTCATCCTAAACACATCTACTGATAAAAGGGGGAATTGTGATCAGCTGAACAGATTTTTTAAAGCAGAATTGGCATAATTATTGCTATGAAGGTTGAGCTGCCAAAAGAGATTGCCCTTTATTTTGGTCTGGAAGATAAGATGTATGCAGTCCATAGAGAAAAAATATTTGACATGTCTTTTGCTTCTCTGATTAAATTGTTCGGTCCGTCTTTTGAGAAAAATTTTATTGAGACAAGTAACAAGGCAAAGCCAAGTACACAGGAAGTATACAAAAAGTGAACCTATTACATGTCAGGAACTGGAAAAAGAAACAAGGAAATCATGGACTAAATAGTTCGGTCTGCTTATAAAAAAAAAAAAAATATTTTGTCCGTTGAAGTGTTTAAACTTCCCTTTTTGAGTCCTCGGTTGGTTAATAGCTAGGTTTTAGATTATGGAATTTCCCTTGTGTGGGAGATTTAAAGATTTCATTATCTAAAAATCAGCAGGTTGGCAGAAATTTTTTGCACTATTCTTGTAAGGTAATATATATTTTTTTGCTTTTTTTTGCCTATTCCTACAATCAATAAAATCTTATTTACCAATCAAAATATATTTTTGCTTTTGATGTTGGGCTTATTTTTGGGTCCAAATTTTCTTTTAGTTTAGTGTCTCTCTTTTATATGAAGGTTAGAGAAAGGTATTTATGCAGTTCTGGAGAAGCCATAAGTGTAGTAATTTATGAGAATGTGAAGAAATTGGCTGAAAGTGGAGGAAGCTCAGGAAGATTTTCGACTGGTGCTGGGATAAAAGGCATAATGGCTCTGGGTTAACAAATAAATGGACTTACTGCTCCTCTAACCTAACCCAATTTATTTTATTGAGTTGTTGCAGACCATCTTCATACTGGTTTAATTGCTTCATATTTGTCATTATGATTGTTCCCACCTCAGGTTTCATGCTTATACCGATATATTTGATACTACTATGCAGAGTGTGAACTTTGAAAGCTAATTCCTTTCACAAGCTTGAAAGTATTATGATGTATACTTCATTTCTCTAATGCAGGACATTGCAGCAAATTTAAGTTTCCGCGGTCAACGAATATTTGTACACGATGCAAGTGGTTGGTTTGGCAGTGTTCCTTTGGAAGCATCAGGAGATTTTGGCATTCATCCCGAGGAAGGAGAATTCCATCTAATGTGCCAGGTAATTCTTGCATCTAATGTTGCTTTAGGCTCTGGCATATATATTAATACTTCGGTTAATAAATAATCAGTTTCAATATATGTGAAGTAATTTTATGAGGTGAATAATTAGATGCTGCAAATTTGTGTTGACATGAAACCGTAATGTTATGGCTTTTCGGTGGTCAATAATAGCTGCTGTAACTTGAACTTTACAATTCTTGTTCATGGTTCTGGTTTTATTTTTAGTTTTGTCTGATCTCTTCTGAAAATAAGTATTTATATCTACTGGTTTGTTGGATGTATAGATAAGATAATGGTTAGGTCCTTATGGAATAAATATGCAGCTGCTTGTGATCCCTCAGGTATTAGTTTATTAAATGTTTGTTCAATTACCTCTCTAGGGATTGTGAAAGACGTTCTACTAGAAATATTCTTAGCACACTCGACCATCTGCCCCAATCTCAAAAGGATAATTACCATGTTATATAACACAAAAAATAAGGTTTATGGGACTTTGATTCTTAGAACGTCAATTTGTATGGTGGAAACAACATTATCTAATTTGCCCACTTGCTATGCATCTATTCCTTATTCCTGTTGGTGTGGCCAACCGTATAGAGTATTTTCACAGTGATTTCTTATGGGTTGGAGTTGGTGAGAAATTCGAGTTTCATATAGTTAGCTGGCCCAAGATTTGTACTCTGGTTTATTCAAGAGGGTTGGGAGTTAGAACTTTGCTGGCATTCAATCATGCTTTGTTAGTCAAATGTCTATGGCACTTATGGTGATTGGTGGTGGAAGTTAAGTATGTTAGTAAGTGGGGTAGAGGGTGTTCTAATGAAGTGAGTGGTCCTTTGGAATTGGAGTGTGGAAAAACATAAGGAGGTCCACGTAAGTTTACTTTTTGCTTGTTTGCATGCATTCTTATGTCTGGCAGTGGATATATGGTGGATCTCTTCCTAAGCTTAAATGTCATGTTAATGATGGTATCTCTAGGTCAAGGGCCCATATCCATGAACTCGGTGATTGTAACAAAATCATACTCCCAAATCAAGGCATTGCTTGAGCTTAAAATAGCTCATTTTTCTGTCATTTTCTGATGAATATGGCATCCAACTCATAATCTGTGTACTTTTATGTTCAGGTTCCATGTGTTGAAGTAAATGCCCTGATGAAAACTTTCAAGATGAAGCCTTTATTGTTCCCGGTAAATGTGATTTGATTTTCCATCTAAAAGTGCTGATGCTTAAATATAGGGTGTATGTACTATATATCCATGGTATATGCTCTATTTTATCTTTCTCTTAATCAAACTTAAGTGCTTTGCATTTTTTGTTTTTGTGTTCTTTTTATTTTGCAAGGATTACAGGTATACTAGTTCATCCTAACCAGTCAACTTTGTTTTCATCTCCATTTCTTTCTGTATGTGCTGCAGTTGGCCGGTTCAGTTACTTCTGTATTCAACTGTCAAGGCCCACTGGATGCTCCTATATTTGTGGGAAGTGGAATGGTTTCTAGGAAGGTATCTCATTCAGTGTCTGATTTTCCTGCATCCTCTGCCTATGAAGTAATGTTGAAAAGCAAAGAAGCTGGTGCAGTGGCAGCTTTTGACCGTGTTCCGTTTTCATATTTATCGGCCAATTTCACTTTTAACACTGATAATTGTGTAAGTAATGTCAGGGACAGTAAGCGAATTTACAAAAGAGTGGTAACTTCTTATCTATGCAAGTATGATAATAGATCCTGTAAATTTCTTCACATATGATAGGTTGCTGACTTGTATGGAATTAGAGCTAGCCTCGTGGATGGAGGTGAAATTCGAGGGGCAGGGAATGCATGGATTTGCCCAGAGGTATTTGATTGCTTATGAAATAGCCTACTTGTTAATTCATGCATTTATTAATTAACAAGTACAAATACTTGTCAATTTTTTTGATCGGTAATATAGTAATCAGCAGTAACTACCTATAAAAAAAAAAAAAAGTAATCAGCAGTAACTTGTCTATTAACAAGTCTGATAATAGATCTTTTAAAAATCCATGTATTTGTTCAAAAAGTACAATTTGATATTTCTTATCAAGAAACAGCCTATTGTGCTTGTTTATGAATTAACAAAGGCATGGATTTGCAGTAACTTTCACCAATTGATGAGGTGTAGAGACTTAACTGTTTTGCCATCGAGGATGATTTTTAGTTAGTGTGATTATTACGTCGACGAGGTTCGTGATGGGCTTCATTAAAGAGTTCGTGATTGAAACCAAGTTATTTTCTGTTGTGAGAGAAGGTGGCTTGATCCGCATCACAGAGAGAGGAAGGAGGTTCAAGCAGGAGTTACTGCTCGGACTGGGAATTGCGCAATGGTTAGGGGGAGCACTGGAGGGGTGTGCGACAGATAAAAGAGAAGATTTTTATTTATCGAGGAGGGAGGGATACCGGAGTTTTATCGTTTAGAGATGTTCGAACAGTCGTGGTCGTTTCGTGAAGGCGGTGGTTTACGGTGAAGGGGGACGAAACAGTTCTATTTTTATCCCTGAAGAGGAGGGAGGTCGTGGTTGGTGTAGATTGCGTGAGGCGCTGAGGGAGAGTTTCCAGGTGGTAAGAAGCAGCCATGGCACAGTCACAGGAGGAGATAAGGGGAAGTCTTACAAAGAAGCTTTGACGACGGAAGGGATGCATGTGGAGCCATCTGGTTTCGGCGGGGGTGCTGTGCATCGAGCCCCTCGAGGTCAGTCTAGGGAGAGAGAGGGTGGAGGAGATGTGAGGGAGACGTTGACACTGGTACGAGATTTGCAGGTACAATTGAGGAAGTTGCAGGGGGAGGTGTGTATTGTGAGGGAGGTGGTCGAGTCTTTTAAGTTAAGGGATGAAACGGTGAGTTTCAGGGGTAGAAATCAGGCCTTTCAGAGGCCAGGGGATTCGGGCTCTGGATTTGGGCTGGGTAAGCCCATGGCCCGTACCAATATAAAAAGGGGAGATAAGGAATCGGGCTGGGCTGTTACAAAGTCCATCGACCATAACAGAAGGTTTCCTGGGAAGGAAACAATTAGGCCCTCGGTTTGGGCTGGACCTGGGCCCAGTTTCAACTCAAAGAACCCGGTCCGTCAGGAATGGAAGGCACGGGTTAGGAGATGGGAATCGGATCGGGGGTCCGGAGCAGAGGGGGGTCCTCCTCCGTTTGAGTCGTTGTCGCAACGGCAACAGAACCTGCCGTCTGACCAACAGACGGCGTCGACGGTGGTACTCTCTCTGACAGAACATTCCGTCCTACCAAATGATGCAAAAAACCATGCTCTG
This sequence comes from Carya illinoinensis, assembly GCF_018687715.1. Classification (NCBI taxonomy): domain Eukaryota; kingdom Viridiplantae; phylum Streptophyta; class Magnoliopsida; order Fagales; family Juglandaceae; genus Carya; species Carya illinoinensis. The sequence continues at coordinate 42,355,983 of NC_056758.1, forward strand.
ATGAGCCCAAAACGGACAATAGATCTACAAACAACGCCGATGGTGATACTCCCACCAACAGACGACGCCGAAGGTGGTATTCCCACCAATATAAAGCTTCTGGAACAGACCACGCCGACAAATCCCTTGGTGGTGCTTTCTCTACCACCAAGTGTTTGTTTCCCCCTAGAGAGTGAACAGAACCTGTTGATGGGACAAGGGGAAGAAGATGGTGGCCCGGTGAGACCCTCAGGGGTGAACAATGACATAGTGGTGGTGGAAAACAGTGATGAAGGAGAAGCAGAGGATTCGGCCAGTGATCTTTTTCTACTTGACGAAGAGAGTCCACACAGGCTCTTACAGGGGATTAATGATCATGGAGGGGAAATTGGTTTAGTGATTGGAGAAGTGAACATGGAGGGGCAGAAGGAGTTTAGGGTGCAGAACCCAATACCTCTGAATTGTATGTATCCAAATCCATCCAGCGTATCAAATTGGGTGTTCCAAACAGTGAATGACATTAAGGATATGGTGGGACTAAAGTGTGAAGGTTATAAGGAGCAATTCATGGCATTACTTACCGCTATTGAAAGCGGGTCACCAACAACAAAGGAAAATTGGGTCCAAGAAACAACGATAACTCAATAGGCTAACATGGTCCATGAATTCTGAAGGTAGCTCAAGTAGGGATCGGTCCAAAGGGAAGGGGCTAGCTTCTTCCAATAAATGAAACCAAAAATTCTCTCATGGAATGTCCGTGGACCAAACGATGCCAGTAAGCGTCTTCAAGTAAGAAACTTACTACGTGGGTGGAAGGCGGACATTGTTTGTTTACAGGAGACGAAGTTGAAAACGGTCACTACAAAAATAATACGAAGTATATGGAGTTGTGTTCATGTCAATTGGGTGTATTTGGCAGCTAATGGGGCCTCAGGAGGAGTGTTGGTGATGTGGGACCAACGGGTGGTGGAGAAGCTGGAGGAGTTCGTCGGGCTGTTTACAGTAACATGTTCTTTTAGGAGTGTGATCGATGGGTATATGTGGGCCTTTGCAGGTGTATATGGCCCTAATACAGATAGAGACCGTAGATTACTGTGGGATGAACTAGCTGGGCTACATAGCTGGTGGGATCTCCCTTGGTGCATTGGTGGTGATTTTAATGTAACAAGATTCACAAGCGAGTGTTTTGGAAACAGAAGAATGTGCCCAGCATGTCTGATTTCTCGTAATGCATTTTTGAGTTGAACCTAGTGGACCTTCCATTGGCGGGGGGTATATACACATGGGCTAATAATCATTCGTGGTCCAGATTAGATAGATTCTTAATCTTCCCGGAGTGGGAAATTCATTATCCAGAAGTGTGGCAAAAGAGATTGCCCCGTTTGTGCTCGGACCATTGGCCCATTATGTTGGATTGTGGAGGGATTCAAAGAAGGCGTCAGCATTTTAAGTTTGAAAACATGTGGCTGAAAGCAGAAGGCTTTGTGGATAGGTTCGGACAATGGTGGACTTTATACCAGATACAGGGTACGCCAAGTTTTATTTTTGCTGGAAAACTAAAGGCTCTAAAGCAAGATTTAAAGCTTTGGAACATACGGTCCTTTGGTAATATTGGGGAACTTAAGAAAATCATGCAAAGGGAGATACACGAGCTAGAAATGTTACAAGAGTCAAGGCCTTTGAATCCGGAGGAATTAGCTCAAAAGTTAGCATTGGTCGCAGAGCTCAAGAGGACCATCCTACTAGAAAAGATTTCGTGGAGGCAGAGGTCTAGAGCGTTATGGTTGAAGGAAGGTGATCGTGGCACAAAGTTTTTTCACAAGATAGCTAATTCTCACAGGAGATCCAACAACATTGAGATGCTGAAGATTGGTGGGGGCAGATTGCAAGGATGTACAGGTGATTAATAATCATGTGGTTAGTTTTTTTGAACAGCTTCTCTCTGGGCAAGAGGGGTGGAGGCCTAAGCTAGAGGGGTTGGCTTTTGATTCCATTGGGTCTTTGGAAGCCAATCGTCTAGAGAGGTCGTTTGAAGAGGAGGAGGTGCTAGAAGTGGTAAGGAAAATGGCTAAAGACAAGGCTCCGGGTCCTGATGGTTTCTCTATGGGATTCTTCCAAACTTGTTGGGAGGTCTTAAAAGATGACCTTATGAAGGTATTCCAAGAGTTTCATTCGTTTGGAAAGTTTGAGAAAAGCTTAAATGCTACTTTTCTAGCCTTGATACCAAAAAGGGTGGGGGTAGAGGACATTAAGGAGTTTCGACCCATTAGTCTAGTTAATGGGGTCTACAAGATTCTTTCCAAGGTACTTGCAAATTGCCTTAGTGAGCCCATAGGAAAGATAATCTCAAAGCCCCAAAATGCTTTTGTAAAGGATAGACAAATTTTAGACGCAGTGCTCATTGCTAATGCATGCCTGGACAGTAGAATGAAAGCGGGTTATCCGGGGATTATATGCAAGTTAGACATGGAAAAGGCGTACGATCATCTTAACTGGGACTTTCTTATTGACATTTTGGGGAAGTGTGGTTTTGGGGAGAGATGGCGATCTTGGATCCGATGGTGTATTTCTACGGTGAAATTCTCAGTCCTAATAAACGGAAGCCCAACTGGATTCTTCAATAGCACAAGAGGTCTAAAACAAGGAGATCCGTTGTCTCCGTTACTCTTTGTTATTGTGATGGAGGCTTTGAGCAGAATGTTCTCAGTTTTGGTTGCAAATGGGCATATGACTGGCTTTTTGATTGGACCCTCCAAAGGGGGTAGTATTAACATTTCTCACTTGTTGTTTGCAGATGACACCCTCATTTTTTGTGAGGCGAATCAATCCCAGGTTCGAGTTTTGAAGGCACTCCTACTTTGCTTTGAGGTAGTTTCAGGTTTGAAAGTGAATCTGGACAAATCAGAGATGGTGCCTATTGGTGGTGTTCAGCGTTTAAGACAGTTGGCTAATACTCTGGGGTGTAAGACTACTGCACTCTCTATGACGTATCTAGGCCTACCATTGGGGGGCCCCTCGAGAGCAGTTGCGCTTTGGGATACAGTGATTGAGAAGGTCGAGCGATGATTAGCAAGCTGGAAGAGAATGTACCTTTCAAAAGGGGGTAGGATTACGCTAATTAAGAATACTCTTTCTAACCTACCAGCATACTTTCTGTCCCTATTTCCTGTTCCAGCAAGGGTGGTACTTCGCATTGAGAAATCACAACGGGACTTCTTGTGGGGTGGAATAGGAGAGGAGTTCAAGTTTCATCTAGTCATATGGGAATGGGTGTGTAGGCCTATCTCGAATGGGGGATTGGGCATTAGAAAGTTGAAAATCTTTAATTGGGCGTTATTTGGAAAGTGGTTATGGAGATATCATAGAGAACCAGAAGCTCTCTGGAAGTTGGTGATTGAAAGTAAGTATGGGGGATTATGGGCTGGGTGGTGTACTAAGTAAGTGCGAGGGGCGCATGGTGTGGGATTGTGGAAACACATCAAACATGGATGGGAGGTTTTCTCTCAATACACGAGGCTTCGTTTAGGAGAGGGGAACAAGATCAAATTCTGGTACGACACTTGGTGTGGTACCTGTGCTTTTAAGGATTTATTCCCAACATTATTCTCGGTTGCAAGTGATAAAGAAGCATCAGTCGCGAAAGTCATGGTGGTAATGGGAGAGCAAATCCAGTGGAACATCAGTTTTAACAGGGTGGCACACGATTGTGAAATGGATAGTTTTGAAGCCTTTTTCAGTCTCCTTTATTCAAACAAACCAAGCAACCAGTTTCTAGACTTGCTGTGGTGGGTACCATCAATAAAAGGCCTGTTTTCGGTCCGCACTTTTTATAAGGCTCTAGCACAAGAGCAACCATCTCAATTTCCTTGGAAAAGGCTTTGGAAACACAAGGCGCCTCTCAAAGCGGCTTTCTTTGTGTGGACCACTTCCTTGGGCAAGATCCTCACAACGGACAATTTGAGAAAACGAAGGGTGATCATCATGGATTGGTGTTGTATGTGCAGGAAGGGGGGTGAATCCGTGGACCATCTGTTACTACATTGTGAGTTTGCTCGAGGGTTATGGAATGAGGTTTTCTGTCGATTAGACTTGGGTTGGGTTATGCCGGAAACAGTAGTGGTGGTCCTTGCTAGTTGGACAGGTCTAAGAGGCAACAACCAGATTAAGGCAATTTGGAAGATGATTCCGATATGCATTACGTGGTGCGTGTGGCAGGAGCGCAATGAACGGACATTCGAGGATAAAGAGAGATCGATGGAGGAGTTGAAAGTTTTCTCTTTTAGAACTCTTTATACTTGGGCTATTGCTGTTAGTTTTAATGGCCAAAATTTACATGACTTCCTTATCTCTACTGTTCCTATGTAGTTTAGGACATTCTTTGTACTGAATGTGGCTTTTTGCCTATTCTTTTATTAATATACTTTATTACTTCTCTAAAAAAAAACTGTTTCGCCTCAGTCAGCTGCTTTCCCTATCCATTGATTGATTTTATTTATTTGCCATTACTTCTGATTGTCATATTTGGTCGGTAAGCCAACTCATTTTTCCCTTTAATGGGTTTCAAAAGAGGATCTTCTCTAGAGTTTTATCGTGATCCAATCTGTATTGTCCCGGATTGATTATAAGAAAGGTGGTGAAAGGGACCCCAAATAGCTTGGGAAGGAGTTCATCCTTTATAATGATTTTAAGTAGCTCCCATTATGACAGTGAACCCTTTTTAGTCCCATTTTGGATGGAAGTCATTTCTTGATAGTCCTACTAGACATGGGTGTAAAGTAACTTGTCTTAACTTTAGTCAAGTCACCTGACTAGTTATTGGGAAATTGTTGTTTGGAATCTGTGGTGATTATTCACTTTACTCTTGAGTTTTTTTTTCCTTTAATTAAGTTTATTTCTTATTTTTATTTTTTTTGATATCCTTGGGTGTCCGGGCCAGCTTACGCGCACCTCGACTAATCCCAAGGGGCCCTGAAGTTAATGGCCAGGTAAACCTCCAGTTTATTTCTTTTTGATGTAGAATACTCTGTTTTTGCAGGGTGAGGTGGATGATGCAGCAATAGATGTGAATTTCTCTGGAAATATGTCCTTTGACAATATCATGCACCGTTATATACCTGGGTATCTTCACCTGATGCCACTCAAATTAGGGGATTTAAATGGAGAAACGAAATTGTCTGGATCTCTTTTGAGACCGTAAGATTCTTAAGACTTTAATTTTTTGTTGATTAAATTTTTCCCATGCCGTTTTTCTTTAAAACAAATCATGTGCTGTTGCCCATAAGTTATATCCACTTAGTTTTTAAGCCAAACTGTAACTCGGTTCCTCTAAATTTGGGATTTTTGTCAAGTTGGTTCTAATAATTTCAAATTTAGCAACGCCAACCAGAGAGTTTGGAATCAGTCAGTCTGATTTTTTTGTCATTTTCCCTTAAATTACTGCCTTTAAATGTGTTTTTCATTCCCATCTTTTTGCTTTATCTCCCCATGTAAGCCCAACTTCCACTCTTTCACTTACCGACCAGTTTGACCCATAACCAAATCATGCCCTCTCCACCTCCAACACCACCCTAACTCTCCAAGGCCAGAGGATATGCTTCTTCAAGTATGGCTCTTGGTGCCGCTGAGGCAATATGTGGGTGATCTCCATCTTTGCAATTGTTCACATTGTTGCCTTCTGTGCCACCATGTTTGTCAGCAATTGTGAGGGGTTTCTGTGTTTGGTTGTTTGTGGGTTTGAGAAGCGAATAGCAGATGGAAAAATTAAGAGAAATGATAGGTTTGGTGTTTCAAGTCTGATTTCAATGCAGTTGGAGTAATTACAAAGAAAAAGGGAAAAAAGAACAAAAGGAGAGCACGGGGAAGGGAGGAGTTGATATGGGGTAAGATGACAAGTGAGGGCCCCGCCCGGGGGGGTAGAGCAGACAAGATTTGGGAGGATTAGCTCTGGGTAAGAGAGTTTAAATAAAATAATTACAGAGAAGCAGTAATGGGTCATTTTTTACAGGTGCTATTACTACATCTATTTCTTCACTTTAATCTATGTATTTGGTCATTTATTTCATTGACCTAGTTCAAATTGGGAAGGATTGAGAGAGGTGTTCTTGTGTTGGACTTCTTGAAGTTTCAGTTTCATTGGCCCCCCCCCCCCCTTCTTTTCCGTACACTTTCCTTTCCATACACTTTTCTTCTTCGATGGTGATTGTGGGCTCTTGACTATGCGATTTTGCTCATATGGGAACAAAATGGGTATGTCGAAAGCTGTTGTTATTGTATCAAAGTCTTTTGAGGTGTTAAGGGATGGCCGTTGGGTGTTCCTTACCGAAAGAGGGTGGAAGTTTGTTAAAAACATATGCTTGGAGTTGGCCATGATACGTTGGTTCACCAAATCTTTGGAAGATTGTTTGAAGGTTGGGAAAGAGGAATTCTATACAGCCCTCTGAGAGGGTGATAGGGGGCTTCATAGCGCAGAGGTGTTCAAACTCCCAAGACGCATTCATGGCTTTGGTAGAGTACAAAAGGGGTGGTTGCCAAAACTGCATTTTTATACCTGAGGACAGAGATGGTAGGGGATGGAAGGTGATAGGGGCTTCATAGCACAGAGGTGTTCAAACTCCCAAGGCACCTTCATGGCTCTGGTAGAGTACAAAAGGGGTGGTTGTCAAAAATGCATTTTTATACTTGAGGACAGAGACGGTAGGGGATGGAGGGAGCTGGCGGAGGTGTTGAGGGAGGCTGGAAGAGAGGGTCGCATTATTGGGTCAGCACCGCTAGCAACGACGGTTGCTTATTTTGCACGGTCGTACATGGAGGCTCTTCAACAACAGAGGGTCTTGGACTATTCTTGTGAACTTGCTAGGCTAGGCACAGTTTTTGACGCTTCGGCTCGATTGAGAGGAGTTGTCGCCGTTTTTGTAGGGGCTATGAACCTTGAGGGTGGTGGTAGGTGAGCTGTCAGTCTAAATAAGGATATGGTGCTTCGAGCATTGAGTGATGTACAAAGGCAGCTGAATGAGTTGCAATTGAATATAAACTTAAAGTGGTTGAAACGGTGCGTTGAGGAGGAAGAAAGGTTAGGGGTGGGCTTGAGTTTGGGAGACGGGCCAAGTGAAGGTAACCGTAGGGGGCCCTTTTCATTAGATCATGCCTCTTTACCCCTCAACATGGGAGTTGTGGGCTTTGCTGGACCGAACGTGCAATGGGTCTCAGCAGGTGGGCCACATGATTAGGCTCAAGCCCACAAACCAATATGGTTTGGGGATTCTAGCGAAGCCCGTGCGGTGAATTAGGCCAAGGGAGGACCATGGGCCTTCGACCGGCGGGAGCATATTTTCCTTGCTGAAAATTGCACCGTCAACGCTTCAATAGGCTGAGGAGCCCTCAACGGAGCTGCAGATGGTGAAAGAGACGGCAAGAGAGGTGACATCGAAGGCCTTTGCAACGGTCTCCTCTGTACCAGAGAGCGCTGATGAGCACCTGCGTGCTGTTTCTCAGGTGTATCTGAGCCAAATCACGCCGACCAGTGACGAGACAGAGGTTGCCACCACTTCGAAGATGGCATCCTCTTCGGCGAAGGGTATGCAACAAAGGGATGATACGGATGATACACGAGACCTATATTTAGAGGAAACAAGGGATGTGGTTGTAGATTTAGGGTCTTCTAAGAGCCTTATATCGATACAAGATCCCTTAGAATGGGAAGATGGGATGTTTTTTGAGGAGGGTGAGCTAAGGATGCCGCTGGTTTTGCAGTGGACTAACAGGGAGGGGGAACCCTTCCCTCTAAACTGTATGCATCCAATTCAGTTTAATGCTACAAGTTGGGTTTTGTAGAAGGTAAAGGAAATTCAATTTTGTGTAGGGATGGAGTGTGTAGGTTTTGGGGAGCAATTGATGGCACTGCTTATAGCCATTGAAGCTGGTCATGGTGATCCTAAAAAATCAGTTTTATGTAGGCCTTCGCTGGTATCTATGGGCCAAACTTGGACAACAATAGAAGTATGTTATGAGAAGAACTAGCCAGAGCTTATAGCTGGTGGGAACTATCATGGTGCATAGGTGGTCACTTTAATGTCGTAAGGTTTTCAAGTGAACGCTCAAGAGATAGTAAAATGCGACCAGCAATGACAGAGTTTTCTAAATTTACGTTTGACTTGAATCTGGTGGACATCCCTCTCTTGGGAGGGGCATTCACGTGGTCAAATAATCATACATGGTCTAAATTGGATAGATTTTTAGTGTCCTTGGATTGAGAATCTCATTATTCAGAAGTATGTCAAAGGAGGTTGTCTTGTCTGTGCTCGGATTGTTTTCCTATTTTGCTTGATTGTGGGTGTATCCAAGGAGGGGAGTAGATATTTCAAATTCGAAAATATGTGGTTGAAGACTCAAGGTTTTGTGGATAGGGTTCAAAGGGTGGTCCTCATATCAGATTGACAGAACTCCTAGTTTCATTCTTACAGGTAAATTAAAAGCTCTAAAAAGTGACTTGAAGATTTGGAGAACACAGTCTTTTGGAAACATAGGGGAACGAAAGAAGTCTATACTGGAAGATCTCCAGGAGCTAGAGAGGACACAGGATGGCCGGGTTATGTCCTTGGAAAAAATATCTCGAAAGTCAGAGGCGGTTACTGAATTAGAGAGGGTCATCATGCTGGAAGAGATCTCGTGGTGCCAAAAATCCAGAGCTATGTGGTTGAAAGAAGGGGATCGAAGTACAAAATTTTTTCATAGAGTAGCCAACTCTCACAGGAGAATCAACACTATAGAGATGCTAAATATAAAGGGTGCAGCATGTACTGAGGTCCCTGTAATTAAAGATCATGTTGTTGGTTTTTTTGAATAGTTGCTTACTGAACAAATGGGTTGGCGGCCCAAGCTTGATGGTCTGACTTTTGATTCTATAGACAGACAAGATACCTCGAGGTTGGAGAGGCCTTTCGAGGAGATGGAGATTCATGATGTGATGAGGAAAATGGCCAAAGACAAAGCACCTGGGCCGGATGGTTTTTCTGTGGGCTTTTTTCAAACTTGTTGGGAAGTGGTGAAAGGGGACTTAATGAAGGTGTTTTAGGAGCTGTTCATGGCGGGAAAGTTTGAAAAAAGTCTCAACGCCACTTTTATAGCTTTAATTCCTAAGAAGCTTGGAGTGTCGGATGTCAAAGATTTTCGGCCCCATTAGTCTTATAAGTGGGGTGGGGTGTATAAGATCATCTCTGAGGTGCTTGCAAACCAACTAGGGGAGGTGTTGGGGAAGATTATGACAAAACTCCAAAACACATTTGTATAAGGAAGGCAAATCCTTGATTCAGTCCTCATTGCCAATGAGTGTTTAGATAGCAGGAAAAAGTATGGTAAATTAGGGATCCTATTTAAATTAGATATGGAGAAGGCATATGATCATGTTAATTGGGTTTCCTACTCTACTTGCGTGGGAGGTATGGTTTTGGGAATAGATGGTGCTCGCAGATTAGATGGTGCATATCAACGGCGAGATTCTCTATGTTGGTAAATGGTAGTCCAATTGGTTTTTTCAATAGTTTGCGACGTCTGAGACAAGGGGATCCACTATTCCCATTCCTTTTTTGTTATTATTGTGGAGGCATCGAGCAGAATGACTTTGGCATTGGTTTGCAGTGGTTTCATGGAGGGATTTTCTGTTGGTGACCCCACTAGGGGTATTATTAACATTTCTCATTTATTACTTGCATATGATATGCTTATATTCTATGAGGCAAAACAAAACCAATCTACTTTGTTTTGATGCGGCATCGGGCTTGAAAGTAAACCTTCAAAAATCTGAATTGGTGCTAGTCGGAAATGTTCGTAATATCAGACAATTGGCTAACACTTTAGGATACAAGGTGGCTGCCTTACCTATGACTTATCTGGTTCTACCGTTGGGGGTTGCCTCAAGGACGGTAACAATATGGGATATAGTGATACAAAAGATCATGTGTCGACTGGCTGGTTGGAAGAGACTGTATTTGTCGAAAGGAGCCAGGATCACCTTAATCAAAAGTACTCTCTAATCTATCAACATACTTTTTATCTATATTCCCAATTCCAGCATGTGTGGCAAGCCGGATTGAGAAATTGTTTAGGGACTTCCTTTGGAGTGGCATGGGGTATGGCTTTAAATTCCACCTAATCAAATGGACTAAGGTATGTTCTCCCATTCCCAAGGGAGGGGTGGCTATTAGAAATCTGAAGATTTTCAATAGGTCATTACTTGGGAAATGATTGTGGTGTTATAACATGGAACCGAAAGCTCTATGGAAGTTGGTGATTGATAATAAATATGGAAGTGTGTGGATGTGGAAGCATATTAGTTGGGGATGGGAGGTGTTCTCTCATCACACTAAACTGGTGTTGGGAGATGGTTCTAGAATAAAATTCTGAAGCGACATTTGGTGTGGAAATAATACACTCAAAGATTTATTTCCTTCAATATTCAGGATGGCATGTGAGAAAGAAGCTTCAGTGGCTGATTTTATGGTGATAGTTGGGGATCAAATATAGTGGAACATAATCTTCAGTAGGGTGGCTCAAGACTGGGAGGTTGGTAGTTTTGAGGAATTCTTTCGACTTTTGTATTCTGTGAGACCGAGCATCAAAGGAAACGATAAGTTGTGGTGGGTGTCGGCAAGTAAAGGCACATTCTCGGTTTGATCGTTCTATAAGTCTCTCGCACAGGTGCTGAACACTCAATTTCCATTGAAGAGGACCTGGCGTAATATGGCGCCTCCCAAAGCTACTTTCTTTACATGGACAGCTTCATTGGGAAAGATCTTGACGACGGATAATTTGCGAAGACGTGGGGTGACCATAATAAACTGGTGCTCCATGTGCAAGAAGAGCGGTGAAACTGTGGATCATCTTCTATTGCATTGTGAGGTTGCTAGAGCATTATGGGTTTAGGTGTTCAGCATATTAGAGGTAGCGTGGGTTATGCTTGCCACAATGGAGGCACTTTTGGCTTGTTGGACAAATCTATGAGGTATTCCACAAATTAAAGCCGTGTGGAAGATGATCCCTACTTGCATTCTATGGTGCTTATGGCAAGAGCAGAATGATAGGACGTTTGAAGACAAGGAGCGATCTTTTGAGGATCTTAGATCTTTTTTTGTTGTTATTCATATGGGCCATAGCTATAGACTTTAATGGTCTAGGCCTACATGATTTTCTTTCTTTTTCTCCTTAAATAGTTTTCTCTCTTGTGTACATGGGCTATGCCTATTATTTTAATACAATCGTTTACTTATTAAAAAAAAAAAAAGGATTGAGAGAGTGCATCTTTCTTCCCCCCCCCCCCCCCCCCCCCCCCCCCCCCAAAAAAAAAGAAGAAGAAGAAGAAGAAGAAGAAGCAAATCTTGGTTTTTCGTTTCCCTTGTGCTAGTGGGGGAATTTGACAAGAAAACCAAATTGATGATGCACCCTGACATTTTTAAAATTGAAATTGCAGTCATCAAATTAATGACAAATTTAAACACAGAGGTACCAAATTTTAGCTTACCTAATGTTTACATTTTATGGATGTTGATAATGCTTCAGGTTGGCTTGTTCATCGTTATTTTTTTAATGCAGGAGGTTTGACATTAAATGGGTTGCTCCAACGGCTGAAGGTTCCTTCAGTGATGCTCGAGGACATATCATAATTTCACATAACTACATCAAAATTGATTCTTCATCTGTTGCTTTTGACTTGTTCACAAATATTCAGACATCCTATCTTGATGAATACTGGCTCAACAGAAAAGAGTTTCATGCAAATAGTGTCATGCCATTTAGTATTGATGGGGTTGAGTTAGATTTACGCATGCGTGGTTTTGAGTTTTTCAGTTTACTATCTTCTTATAATTTTGACTCTCCAAGACCCATGCATTTGAAAGCAACCGGAAAGATTAAGTTTCAGGGAAAGGTTTTCAAGTCTAGTAGTATTACAAATATGCAACCTGTGGAAATGCAAGATAATGGAAAAACAGATAGTCTTGTTGGTGACATTTTAATTTCTGGTCTCAAGCTGAATCAGCTGATTCTAGCACCTCAGTTGGCGGGACAGTTGAGCATGTCACACGGGTGTATCAAGGTAATGTAAAAAAAAAAAAATAGAGAGAGAGAGAGAGACTTTTACACAAATTTTTTCTTTTCAGAAATTGAGCCTCACATATTAGTTTTATTGGTTGAAATATGTTATATCGCTTGGGTTACTTACACCAGTAATGTATCATAAACAGGTTTATCTTCTGAAAGAGGTTCTTGACTTTCTGTATGAAATTAATAGCTATTTAACTGTGAAAGTTGTGTGGTTTTGCGGTATATCACAAGGGACATGTGAAAGTTGTGTGGTTTTGCGGTATATCACAAGGGACATCGAAAGCCCCAAGGAATCAAATAGTTATGTTCTTTTGCGGGTGGCATGGCACTGCCTGTGTTAACAGATGGTGGGATGTCAAGTAGCCCGTAATAGCACTATTTTGATCATGTTTGTGCTACTGGTTTGTTATTGTCACACCATTATCATGGACACTTGAGTATCTTCAGAATCCAAACATTTTTCCATATAATTTTCCTTTTGATGTACAAATGTTAATTTTTTGTATTGGTAAGATTTATCTCCTTGTGGAGAAAAAGGCAGAAGAAGCACTGCTTATATGCCACTGTTTTGTGACTACATGACCGATTCACTATGAAATTTGTTCTAGGTAGACTCATCTGTTAATTTGTTTATATGCTAATTTGCTAGTGTGAGAGGTCAGGTATGATCAGTCACAAATATATGCTAATTTGCTAGTGTGTCACGCATGGTTGGAAAAAAAAATATTACTTATAAAAAAAACCTATTTTTGTTTGTTTTTGCGCTGCTCTTCTTGCTAAGTCATACTGAAATCTTAACTCTATCTGGCAATACAGTTGGATGCCTCAGGTAGGCCAGATGAAAGCCTTGCAGTGGAGGTTGTAGGGCCACTGCAGCGTGGTAGTGAAATTAATTCCCAAAATGGAAAATTACTGTCTTTTTCCCTTCAAAAAGGACAACTGAGAGCCAATGTTTGTTTCCAACCACTTCATTCTGCTAACTTGGAGGTGCCTCTACTTTTTGTTATTTCTATAGCAATTTAATTTATTTCCGTTTTCCAAGCTATTAGCTTTGCTTGTATATAAGAGCAACAATAGTATGAGAATATGAGTTATTTCTTTTTCATGACTTTGTGTGAGCTGTTTGTAGGTACGGAATCTGCCGCTTGATGAATTGGAGTTGGCTTCACTACGGGGAACAATTCAAAGAGTAAGTTGTCCCCTTTATCTCTTGATTTTATTTTTATTCTTTATGTCTAAAGCTTTATTGGACTTATCAAAAAAATTATTCTCTATGTCAAATGCTGTTCTTTTATCGTCTTTAATGTGCATCGGATCATAATGAGGTGGGTTTACCAGTCAAAAATATTCCTATTCAAGATCGTATAACATTTTATCTTAAAATTTTTTGGATAGAAAATATTGAGAATTGCAGGAGTGTCCAATGTTGTTCTCTGTATAAAAAAGGGAACTTATTAATATCTTCATGTATAAAATAAAGAAAATTGTGGAAGGCTTTCTTAGTTTCTTGTTTGGAACACAGTCATTAATCCTTATTCCTTGGTGACTTATCAAAAAAACAACTCCTTGGTGATTATGGGGAACCAGTTATTGTTTTTCTTGGAATCTAATATTTACTCCTAATTTTATGTGAAATTCACTGGGAGTTTTTATTTTTTATTTTTTTTGAAGTTTTGAGATTCTGGTAGTTATCAATGGTGGTGGTGTTTTATCTTCTTTCCACGCGCTATTATAGATGAAAATTTTAATTAACTCTGTCAATAGCAATTTGAATTTGAAATTGTTACTCAGCCAGTAGCTGGTTGTTTACTTTTCAGGCAGAAATTCAGCTTAATCTTCAGAAAAGAAGAGGTCATGGAGTATTATCTGTGCTTCGGCCAAAATTCAGTGGTGTGCTAGGAGAAGCCCTAGATGTGGCTGCTAGATGGAGTGGGGATGTTGTGAGTACTTGAGCTATAGCTCTTACCTTGAATCTTCCTCTTGATCTTTTGTTATTGCAATAGATGATGATAGTAATTCTATATTGTCATTGTGCTGTAATAAGCTGGATACATTGTTGGTTCACTTCCTAATGGCTTTAGCTTCTTCTCCAACTATTATCATGTAAAAAGTCTGGGATATCTTATTTTGTAGGATTTACCTTAATCACCTTTAACCCCATCCAAATGCAAATATGATAATACGGATGAAAATTAAAATAGAGAAACTGTTTAGAGGTGAAACAATACATCAAAATTTGATGTCCACCTGTTTTTAAATATCTATCCTACAAAGTAAACAAGCTAAGGAAGTAATCTGTTGTTCACGTAGTTGATATCAGATGTCTGTCCAATTTCAAATCTTAAGCTTCAAAAGTAGGCCTAGATTGCATTGGTTGGTAAGATTTTGCATTCTACACCATGATGCCAATGATTGTTTTTCCTTGCTGTTATATTTTCGGTTTGTAGACAACTCTTCTGAGATTTCCTTCCAAAAGTAATGCATGCTATGTTTTTTTGTCTTGAGCTCTGTAGATATCTTTAATGCTGTGTCAAAATCATCCTAGATTATGTAACTCAAGGAGTAATCGTTCCATTTATAAACAATTTTCAGGAACTCTTGTTTTTCCAAAAATAAAATTGCTTATTAGTATTGTCTTACAATAATGACATTGGAAGATGATACATTACTCTTATAACACTGATGATAAAATTGTTCCGGAACAAAGTTAGGGTTGCAAAGTAACTATGTCGAATCATGTTCATTTGTTATGAGCGTTAGTTCCTTTAGAATTAATTTATTTGTGTATATATGGCAGTATGAATGACCTGTCTAATATTGTACTGGTTGATTAGATCACTGTTGAGAAAACTGTTCTAGAACTAAGTAACAGCCGTTACGAGCTTCAAGGTGAATATGTTTTGCCTGGTACCCGAGACCGTACCCCTGCTGGCAAGGAAGGGGGTGGCTTGCTGAAAAGGGCAATGGCTGGGCATCTGGGTAGTGTCATATCTTCTATGGGAAGATGGAGAATGAGACTCGAAGTCCCTACAGCTGAGGTTGCTGAGGTGCTTCCACTTGCCAGACTTCTTTCTCGAATCACAGATCCTGCTGTTCGTTCCAGATCAAAGGTTGTATTCTACTTAAATGTGTTGTAATTGAATACATATAATAATAATTATCTGCACATAGGTTAACCATATATGGTTGCTTGAGTTCGACTTCCAGGTTTCTGAGCTTTGATGTTGGCACAAAGCATTAAATGTTGTTATCTTACAGAGCATGGCTGACTATTGTTATTCTCCATCATTTGGATCTATTTCAATGTCCTCTGTTCTGCAGCACAACCTTCCTCCATAAGTGGAAGTATCAAATGAACAAAACATTGGTCACCCTTCCATAACATAGCAGAACTAATGTTTAGCACTGTGTTTGAGATTATTTGCTCTGAGGTTGTGGATGCAAATTGGGATGTATGATGCTAATTGCTTACTGATTCTTTTCCTAATATGCAACTAGATCTACTATGTTTTTAAAGTGTTTAATATCCTTCACTATTACAAATGTGATTTTGCTTGTTATAAATCATAACTCTTCAGTATTAAAAAGAAGGGAATTCTGACTATGCATGTTTATGGCGTCTGCATGCAGGACCTTTTTATACAGAGTTTGCAGTCAGTGGGATTATATGCTGAAAATATTCAAGGACTGCTTGAGGTACTCCATGTGACTTCTTATCCAAAGCTGCATTATTGATGCTCTGGCTTGGTTCTCACAAAACCAGATAGACTTTGTTTCTATTGTTCTCCTGTTGAATTCTTTTCTATTGCTCGCCTCATTAGAAATAGGATGAATGGTGTAGAGGATACCCAAGACTCAAGGTTTCACGTTTTCATTATATCGTCTGTACAATATTCAGGTTATGCGGGGGCATTACACTTGCAATGAAGTTATTCTTGAAGATGTAAGTCTTCCTGGTTTGGCTGAACTTAAGGGTCGCTGGCATGGGTCTCTTGATGCAAGTGGAGGAGGCAATGGAGACACAATGGTAGATATCTTTATTTGCTTGTTCAAATGTCATAGATGTATTTGTTGAAAGAAGTGAATGGTTAAAAATGTAGTCTGCCAAAATTACATTACCATCTGGACCACAAGATGTTGTGTGCGTAAAAAACCTGTGTTTGGAATTATGATGTTTCATTTTACGTCTCATTTTACAACCAATGTAAATATTACTTTTGAAAACAGAGCAGTTTTTAGTCATAGTTATACTTATCTAACTTGGAGGAAAAATAAGTCTTTTATTTCTTTACTCGACTTTTTGGCAGTCGTGATGATTTATACTTTCTGGAGAAGACAATTGTCATTTCATCACTCCCATTAATGTTCTTGGGACTTCTTCACTTCCAATTTTGTCGTCTGATAATGTATTTATTATTATTTTTATTGTCAGGCTGAATTTGACTTTCATGGGGAGGACTGGGAATGGGGAACCTACAAAACTCAGCGTGTTTTGGCAGTTGGTGCATACAGCAACGATGATGGTTTGCGCCTTGACAGACTTTTTATCCAGAAGGATAATGCCACCATCCATGCTGATGGGACTTTGTTAGGGCCGAAAACCAACCTTCATTTTGCTGTGCTAAATTTTCCTGTGAGTCTAGTCCCTACGCTGGTTCAGGTCATTGAATCTTCAGCTACTGATGCTGTCCGCTCGTTGCGGCAATTATTAGCACCGATTAGGGGTATATTGCACATGGAAGGAGATCTCAGAGGCAGTCTTGCAAAACCTGAATGTGACGTGCAGGTAAGGCTCCTTGACGGTGCCATTGGGGGCATTGATCTTGGACGAGCTGAAATTGTTGCTTCCCTAACCTCAACTAGTCGTTTTCTATTCAATGCAAAATTTGAACCTATCATTCAAGATGGCCACGTACACATTCAAGGAAGTGTCCCTGTCACTTTCGTTCCAAATAATATTCTACTGGAAGAAGATATTGAAACAGATAAAGGAGGAGCAGCTTGGTTCCCCGGTTGGCTGAAAGAAAGGGGTCTGGGTTCTGCTGATGAAGCCAGTGACAATAAAGTTTCTAGAGATAGAAATGAAGAAGGTTGGGATACTCAATTAGCAGAAAGCCTGAAAGGTCTAAACTGGAACATTTTAGATGTTGGAGAAGTTAGAGTTGATGCAGATATTAAAGATGGGGGTATGATGTTGTTAACAGCTTTGTCTCCTTATGCTAACTGGCTTCATGGCAATGCTGAAATTATGCTCCAGGTGAGCAAAGTCATGCATTCTGTAAGGGCTTATCTTTAACTTTAAGCTTATACCTGCAAAAAATGGTAAAATTTCACCTTAAAAAGTAATTAATCCGTGCCTTACTTTCCTAAGGTTTGTGATATGTTCCAATAAATAGGTCAGAGGTACGGTTGAACAGCCAGTACTCGATGGATCTGCTTCATTCCACAGGGCATCTATATCATCACCAGTACTCCGAAAACCACTCACAAACTTTGGTGGCACTGTCCATGTGAAATCAAATAGACTATGTATCACTTCATTGGATAGTAGGGTGAGCAGAAGGGGAAAGATTTTTCTGAAAGGGAATCTGCCCCTCAGAACCAGTGAAGCATCCCTTGGTGATAAAATTGACCTGAAATGTGAAGTCCTGGAAGTTCGGGCAAAGAATATACTTAGGTTTGTAATTGCAATTTCTCACATAAAGATATTCACTGAGCATATGTTCCACCTCATTGATGGCAACTTAATTGTGGGCATACATGTGCATGGTCCCTCTGTTCATGTTTCACATTTGATAATGTTGCTCCTTTCTATATATTGGTTTTTGTTTTGTGATCACCATCCAAAATATAAACAAAGTATCTGTTGTCTATCATGTTGTTTATTTATTCATTTCTTTTGAGCTTATAATCCATAGATATTTTTTTAAAAATAAAATTTCTTAACTTCTTTCCCCTGCTTTGCCTTGCACATGCTAAACTCACTTCCAACTAAAACTACAGTGGTCAGCTTGACACTCAGATGCAAATAACTGGCTCTATATTGGAACCAAATATTTCTGGAATTCTAAAATTGAGCCATGGAGAAGCATATCTGCCACATGATAAGGGCAGTGGAGCTGCTCATTCTAATAGATTGGCATCAAACCAGTCCCAGATTCCTAGCAGTGGCGTCAAATTCAATCATGCAGTTGCTTCAAGATATGTTTCACGGTTTTTCAGTTCAGAACCTGCTACTTCAAGGGCCAAATTCACCCAATTCCCAGGTGGTGCACTAGTATATCATAAGTTTCAATGTGATATGTAGAACTTTTACATCAATGATCTTGCACTGAACTCATGAGTTTAATGCTTTATTCCATGGGCTGCTTAATCGTGCCTCAAGTTTTTGCAAATAGCCTACGCTATACTTGTCCGTTCTGTTTGTTCATTGTCCTAACTTGTAACTAGGTGTTCTCGCTTGTATGCTTGTGTACTTGGCTGTGCCTATTTACTTGATCAATAAAATTTTATTTTACTTGTCAAAAAGAAAATTGTTTGTTCCCTGACCCACCTCACCACCTTTTTAAAATGATATCTGTTTGCTGCTTCGTATGAAATTGGGCTTTTGATTGTAATTTTACCAAAGTAAATTGAAATGTGAGAAGTTTATATTTAAAAGTTACCCAAGTTAAACCTATATATATTTCAGTTCTTGTGTGTTCTTTCATTCACATTTGTGCTTAATCTATGGATATGAAATAAAAATAGCAGTAGGGTTTGAAATGCTGTTTTTGTGAGAAGATTATTATTATTATTATTATTATTATTATTATTATTATTTTGGGTTTTGAATTAATACATATAAAGTAATCAACATTATTTACTTATGCCACTGTGTGTTTCGGTTTTTTCCTTGTACGAGGAAAGACTATCCATGCTGTGGCATATAGAATAATATAGGCATAAATATCTACCTATCAAAAAAGTTATCAACATTCTATGTCGTTATTTAGCAAAAGCTGTTTTGCTTACGTTGTTCCCGCACCTTGGCAGTTAAATCAGCTGGAACTGAAAAGGAAATGGAGCAAGTGCACGCCAAACCAAATTTAGATATCCGCCTCAGTGATTTAAAGCTTGTTCTAGGACCAGAACTGAGGATAATTTACCCTTTGATTCTTAATTTTGCTGTCAGTGGAGAGCTTGAGCTAAATGGCCTGGCTCATCCCAAATTGATAAAACCTAAAGGTATTCTAACATTTGAAAATGGTGACGTGAATCTTGTGGCAACTCAGGTGAGCCCCATGTTAACTTTGTAGTGTAGATTTTCTTGTGCACTGATTGTTATCTTAGTGTTTCTATAGTCTGGGTCTTGTTTTGTTGAAATGTGATGTTGGCCTATTCAAATTCAGGTGAGGCTTAAGCGAGAGCATCTGAATGTAGCAAAATTCGAGCCTGAGTATGGGCTAGATCCAATGCTTGATTTAGCTTTGGTTGGATCTGAATGGCAATTCAGAATTCAAAGTCGGGCCAGCAATTGGCAAGACAAACTGGTAGTGACCTCAACACGATCCGTGGAACAGGATGCCCTTTCACCTACTGAGGTAGCATCTGATACTTTGGTTGGTTGTGAATTTGCAGTTTCCTTCCATTTATGTTAAACAATCAGCCTTTTCTGGCTTTAAAACCCTTTCTCCCACAGATTATTTCATGCCACACTACACATGCACTTATATAAAGTGTTCCCAATATGGCGTAAAAAACAAAAGAAAAACAAACCTATAGAAAAACCCAAAACAAAAGAAAAACATACGGGACATTTTTTAGTACACGATAAGAAATTTATTGATAATTGAAGAGTTTCCATTCATGTACACGGAATATACAAGATTAAAAAAAGCTAGGCAGATAAAGAGAACAATAATCCGGAAACTAAAAACAAAAAACAAAATTGAGCTTAGCCAGTCTTTTCACAATTCTCTAAGTTTCGATCTTTCTTTTCTCTCCGTTAGCACCACATTATGCATGACAGGATCAGCTTCCATAAAAAAGTATCCCTCTCAGAACTAGAAAACTTCCTTTTCCAACTTGACAAAAGACCCACCACTATATATGGCATGATTCATTCGAGCCCAAATAAGCCAAAAATTGTGTTCCACAGAGCACTAGCTATCTTAGAGTGAAGTAGTAAATAATCCATCGTTCCCCATTCCTCAGGCACATACAGCACCAATCGACAAGCATAATATCTAAAATGTTATGGCCAACGATGAACAATAGAGGAAAAATGAAAGATCTAGTCATACACTACCACCAACATATCATCAGGCTAGATTTTCAAAATTTCTCATGTTTTGGAAGTTTTCTTTGGGGATGCAAAAACGTACTTAAATTTGGTGGGGTGTGCCTCTGTGTGTGCGTGCACGCATGTGCAAATTTTTCTTTTTGCAATTGGAGAATCCATTCACCTTGTGGTTTTTTTTTTTTTTTTTTTTTTTTTTTTTTCATGTACTATATCTACATGATTTGATCTCATAAATCTTATCAATTCTCACAGGCTGCTAGAGTCTTTGAGAGCCAATTGGCGGAGTCCATATTGGAAGGTGATGGCCAGCTGGCACTTGAAAAGCTTGCGACTGCAACACTTGAAACATTAATGCCAAGAATTGAAGGAAAAGGAGAATTTGGCCAGGCTAGGTGGAGAATAGTATATGCGCCACAGATCCCTAGTTTGCTCTCTTTTGATCCGACAGTTGATCCTCTCAAATCTCTGGCCAATAATATTTCATTCGGGACTGAGGTTGAAGTCCAGCTAGGGAAACGCCTTCAGGTTATCTTGAAACTGTTTCAATTTGCACAGTTTATGAATGATGTTTCTTAAGTAGTTTTCTTGTGAAAAACGTAAGTCAGTTGAGTTGGATTATTGGTAATTAAGGGGAATAGAATAAAAATATTAGATTATCATCAAGTTGAAGAAGCCCTCTTTTCCATTCAAGTATTGTAGGTACTTTTCCATTCAAGTATTGTAGGTACTGATAAAGACCCTCACTTTTTACATCTTAACCAAATAGTTGCATTTTGAATCTTGCTATCGGGTATTTGTCCAACAAAACAACTGTAATGGGACAAAAAGAAACCTTGATTTGGTTCGGAACAGCTCAAGAATGAAGTGTTTTGTGGTCCTAAGGTGTTTTATATGGTATTTGTTGTTGAATTTGTATAGCGCCTTTTATACCATCCATTATATTGTCTTATCTTTCTTTCCCCGTCTTAGGTCTCCATTGTTAGGCAGATGAAAGACTCAGAGATGGCAATGCAGTGGACCTTGATCTACCAGCTTACAAGCCGATTGCGAGTGCTCCTACAATCCCCCCCATCCGAACGCCTTCTTTTTGAATATTCTACCACATCACAAGATTAACACCCCGGTCATGTTCTCTCATCTCTCTCTCTCTATCTCTCTTCAAAGTATAGCTTTTCTTAATAGATATTGTTCTTGGCTCAAAGAACTTGTTCATATTTAGTTAGGAATGCTGCTTTGTACAGAATTCGACAGCAAAGCAATATTGATTTGATTGAACTTCTGGGCAAATAAAAAATTTCTTCCTGCAGTTACAGGTAATTACAAAATCAGTCGTCCTTTTCTTCAAATTAAGTCGCCTGTTTGCAAGTCTTTTCTACAGTAACCCAACATGTGAACAATGTTTAGGTTTTGAAAAAGTGTTTACGTTTGATAAAAATAAAATATTTAAAAAAAAAAAAAAAAAAACTATTAACTTTTACTGAATAATTGAAGAAAATCGACCCCAAAAAAAAAGGTTGTAAGTTTCTGTCTCGTTTGCATTGGCGGGATGGTTTGCATAAATCATCTTACATTGAGAGAACATATGAAAGAAGTAATAAGGTCGACGTAGACAATGTCACATTAGTACCTGATATTTCGTTAATATTTGACTTTGGCATTTGAAAATCGACTTAGGCTTGAATTTCATTCCTAAGAGATATAAAATTATAATTTTATCCTGGTCCTGGGAAAATGCTATTCATAATATTGAGAACATGCCATATTAATTGGGTCACGGCCAGAAGACTTAACAATGTCGTCCTTCCATCTACAGTCGGGATTAGCAAAAGGCATTTGTAACACGATTGTCATCTCACATGGCATACACAGCCCATCGACAAGACAACCTTGTTTAGAAACGAAATTAGGAGACCATAAATTAAAATGACAAAAAAAATGAACCTCAACCAAATATCAATGATCAAAAGTATAT
This sequence comes from Carya illinoinensis, assembly GCF_018687715.1. Classification (NCBI taxonomy): domain Eukaryota; kingdom Viridiplantae; phylum Streptophyta; class Magnoliopsida; order Fagales; family Juglandaceae; genus Carya; species Carya illinoinensis. Next base: position 42,378,311 of record NC_056758.1, read on the forward strand.
CAATCAAAATTATAAATAGTTCACCAAAATCTCCACGGATCCTTGTAAGGAGGTACATAGTTTTCTGTGGGAGGATTAAGGCGAAAAGATGCCACTGTTTTCTCCAAGAAAGGCCCCATCTGCATTACGTTAAAGTCAATTTTAATTTAATTATTCAAGATAGATCCCAGAGACTGAGGGTATATGTACAACATTATCTTCAACAGAAAGGTTTCAATTGTCATCAAAATTAATATACTGCAATATCAATTTCTCTTAATTTCTGAGGTCTAAACACTCCCAAAATTGAGAATACCCTGTACATAGTATCATATATATTCCCTAGGGGCCAGGGCAAACTTGTTGAGTAATGTAGTCTCATTGAAAGACTCCCCCTAAGTGTTATTGATCTCATCAACATAATGTGTGTGATGTGTACATGCCCACACGTGATTGTTTGTGTGCGTGTGAGAGAGAGAGAGAGAGGGAGAGAGTGTCACCTTGTTCCACGCTTGCCAAGGATTAAAGCATTTAACAGATATGAGGTAGGGTGGTTGGTAAATGTGAGTGTGAAAAAGGTCAAGTCTTACATTAGAAAGATGTCACAAGTGATCAACACAAACACAATTAGATCCAAACGTATAGGCTAAAACTTTGGGTTGAATGATATCTTAATAAGTTATATTATGGTCTCATTGCATAGGTACAATGGATAGCGATTATAATGCTAACATTGTATGTGTGAAATTTATACATATGTGCCTACATATGTGTGTGTCCGAGAGAGAGAGTTACCTTATTCCACTGCTTGCCAAGGGTTGAAGCATTCAGAGAATACAAATAACCTGCAATTCAGTGTTTGAAAAAGGCCAGTGAAAAAATTTTCAAGTGCAAGAATTAAAATCACAAGCATAAGACCAAGATCCTGGAGTACAGCGAGTACATCTGCCATGCTGAATAAATCAGCCTACCCTTCGAATCTGACAAAAAATAACCATACAGAAGACATCCATGCACAAACTTATTTTTCCCTCCAATTGAAATTGGATATGAGCAAGTTCATAAATGACTCAGATTTTTTCTCTTTAATGAATTTAATCACTACAATGCTTTCAAGTGCTTGATATATGTACTTCAAGAAAGCTTCAAGAGCAGGATCAGCAAAGACAGCTAAAAAAACTGCAACATGCACGCTACTTCCGTACAAAAGACTGAGAAATAACACGGTCATACCATCTCGTTCAGCTGATGACGCAACATAATGTCGATAAAGATTTGGTTCTTGAGCCTGCAAATTTGATAGAAGCATTGAAAAACCAGACAGCATGTATCTATTTTTGCATTGAAATTGCCACTGAAGCTATAATCACTTACAATTTTGGTAGGTGATTTGCGAACAAGGTACTCATAGTACCAGTATGGCTCCCCATCAATCTGGAACAAGCAACTGTGATCAAGTTCTACATATAAAAATTAGGTCGCAAAAACATGCACACATGCATGTGCATGTTTGATTGGGTGCATGAATGTATCCTATACGTATAAAAGTACGTAAAATAGATACGATGATGCTTTTGGCCATGGAGTTTTTACTTACGTTAAGGTCAATAACGGATGAATAAAAGAAGTAACAATAACAGATGAATAAAAGAAGTAAAGTTTGAGAAGTTACTTCACTAGAATGTGCATCAAGAACTGAGCTCTCAGCCATGCGCTGACTTGAGGTGACTCGCTGCAAAGTATAGTGGCAAGTTTCTTCAAATTAGAATTGCTTTTAGAAGGGAATACTACAGCAGAATCACCAATGCAATGAACAATCTCCCTTATTGTTCTTTTCATCCAGCCAATAAAACTTGTAAGCAGTGCGTGTGTGTGTTTACCTCGTGATTTTTACAGCATTTTACCTTTGATATCTTGAAACACCTTGTTATGCATGCACATACCGTCAGGCCCATAGTCAATTAGCATGTAATTCCTTTTCGAGTTGGCAGGTCGGTAATCTCTCATCTCTAAGGTTTTGAGTCCTATTTGATATTTGGTACAAAATGTAGCCTAGTAAATGCGTCCAAAAAAACAGAAGTTGACCCATAAAACTTCAAGGTTTATAATGGTTCTCAACAAAGTAGTAAACCCACCAAATAATCTTCCTAAAACAGAAGATCTAGTACATATGACACAGGCAGAGTCATTTACCAAAGCAGACTTGTCAGACAAAACAGAGTCAGCAACGTCTTTTGCAGTCCATGTCCTCTTGTCCTTTGTTTTTATAAACTGTGAATTTGGGGGACCTATCTGAACCAAAAGATAAAAACATAAACCTTGAGAAGAAATCGAAAGGGATTCGGCTAAGAAAGTACATCCTTATTTCATAAGTTACCGAGACAGATATGATGAGGTTATCAATAATATCAACACGCTCTGACACAATGCGCAGGCGGGCATCAGCTGTTTCACAATCAAAACAATATCCGGTTAGTACCACATGGGTGGTCTTCATTGCTTCATCTTATTCTGTATTAGTGATTGTAAAACAGTTCCCGAGTGATCCAAAAAGTCCAATTGCACGGCGCCAGGTGAAATTTGGACATTGGAGCTGCTGCAGAATGATTATCATCAATCCTAATGCAGAGTAAGATAGCCAAACTTACGAGATAGTGGTGCAGCTGACGAATAGCGTTCTGGCTTCCTAGATTCCACCCTTTAACATACATTTAAAAGAGTCAGGTTCCTGTAAATCAAATAATGAATGACATGTATATATATATTTTTTTTTTGAATGAACAACGTATAAAATTATAATCTTTTTATGTAGAAGACCTACCATTTGAAGAGGAACTTTTTAGATGGCAACTCAACTGGGTACAAATAAGAATATGCATTTATATCATCGACCAGTGAAACCATTTTCAACTCCTCCTCTGCATGAGAACCTGCAAGAGAACAGAGCAAATTTCGAGGATTAAGCAGTATTTCTCGACGTATACAAAACGGCCAATAACAAACAGAACCAGTCTTGAATAAAATAAGAAATAAAGAGCCGGTTAAGTGGAAACTAAGTGTACCTAAAGACGGGAAAACTAAAGATAATGAATAAGAGAGACTGAAGAGCACCAAATCCCGTCTGGAGAACCCATTTTCCGTAGTGGATTCTGAATTATCACACCCACAAATCTGGAGTTTCTCGCGTATTCTACATTTCTTGTGGTCGAGCGTAGCTCTGGTCTGGTTTCTGATTGCCAACACAGAAACGTTTAACACACACAAAAGCATGCACTTTACTACATACATGCATCCACACCAGTAACTCAGGGAAAGAAAGTACCTGAAACAGAGGTGGTGTGGAAGAAAAGGGTGGTTGGTTGCGAAGAGAGAAGGAGAAGGAGAGAGAAAACCCATTGTCATGGAATCCTCTCTTTTTTCTTTCTGGTAACTTTGTCAGCTCATCCACTAGGATTGCGCAGGGGAGGAGCAAGAGCAAGAGCACCCTCCTAGTTTTCGCACTTGCTCAGACCGTGGAGATATATGGTAGATAGCTTTGGTTTTCTCTGCAGTTCGTCTGTTTTAGTTCTCTGCAGTTTGTCTGTTTCAGTATAATAAATAAATAAATTTATTATATAAATAAGATAAATGATATTTCAGTATAAATACAAAAAATATATATATATATTGAAAATGAATTCAATATTTTTTTTTTTTTTTTTTTTTGAAGTGTGACATTTTCACTAACTATCTAAATAATTCAATTTCCAAGCCCGTCGGCCCAATCTTGCGTGATCGTAGACAAGGCGTAGGTCCGCCCCACCGGATTAACCCTTACCTTTTCAGGGTGGCCCGAATACAAGGTGTCGAACTCTTGACCTGCTAATCTCAACGACGCCGTTGTTTCATCTAAAACCTCACCTTGAAGGCTCTTGACATCTTGTTCTTCAATGGCGGCATCCTAGGGCTTATCTACCCTACATGTCCGAAGATATAATTTCCATTCTCCCATGGAAAATTTTCGTGGCTCCTCTTGGTTGCCGAGAAGAGGTAACGAAAAGAGAGATAAGTTTTCATTTTTTACACTTAGCTGAATGAAAATTCAAAATCTCTACACACATAACTGTCCCTAATCCAACTCTCAGGATTAGGTTAGGATATTTTCTCGTTCAGATTTTCGTTTAAGAAATCGATGCAATGAATTGAAGGCTTTTTGGAACTTTCGTTTCTTTTCTTTTCAGTGCTTTTCTCTGCGACCAAACGAAATCCATAAATTTCACTACATGCAGTTCCACTGCAATCCGTTTATCCATATAGCTTCTTTCTGCTATTTTGGTTCCAAAGCTCTACTTCTGCTTTGCATTGCAATGCTGCTTTGTATAATTCCTACTGTTAGTTATCCGCACAGAATTTGCAGATTTGTTCATTTCTTCGTGAATTTTTCTTCGTCCTGTGCTCTTAGAACTGTAGATTTTATTGAAGATAGAAAAACCCATGACAGTGATTACATCGAGTTACATCGTAGAATGCAGAATTATGCCACGTCAGGCTACTTTAGAAAAGCTCTGGAAATTTTGACTTCCATGAGAAATGTACCTGGGAAACCTACCGTGTATGATTGCAATGCTCTGATGTACTGCTATTTGAAATCACGAAACGAATTGTTGGAAGGGTTGGTTGAGGTATATATTGGGATGAAAAGATTTGGGCCGCCCCCTAATGCCATAACCTTCAATATGCTTCTTAATAGGATGTTATCTCTTGGTAAGTTGAAAGACGCATTGTTTATTGCCAAAGAGATGTGTGGAAGTGGGTTTAAACCGTCATTTACATCATTATCAAAATTTTTGAAAAAATCACTTAAGTTGGGGAGTTTGGATTGTTCACTTGGTGTGTTTCAGTTAATGGTGAAGTTGGAATATTTGCCAACCGAACCTGTTTTGAACTTGTTGGTTTCTCTGCTCACCAAAGCTGGGATGATTGGTGAGGCATGTTCAGTGTTATCTGTTCTCCTGGGTAAGGGTTATTTTTGTAGTGTACATAGTTATAATCTTATTCTATGGGCTTTGTGTAAGTCTGGTCAGAGCAGTAGAGCTTTGGAATTATTTTGTTTGATGAATAAGAAGGGTAACGTACAGAATGTATGCTCTTACACTGCTTTAATGTATGGCTTTGGTAGAGAAGATTTAGGAGAAGACCTTTTTCATTGTTTAAATGTGATGCAAATTGATGGTTTTAAGGCAAATATCAGGACATACACTGTCCTAATTAAGTTTCTTTGTGAGGCTGGGAGGATTGGGGAGGCATTTGCCTACTTGGGTAGGATGGAAAGGGAAGGATGTGATCCAGATATGATTACATATAATGTAATTCTCCGTGAACTTTGCCACCAAGATAGAGTTGGAGAGATTTGTGAGCTCATTCAGGTGATTGACAGAAAGGGATTTTCACCCAATCCACACACATATGCTGCCTTGGCTGGAGGCATGTTAAAAGCAGGCAAAATAGGGGTTGCTCACAAAATATTGCTTGATGTGATTTCAAGGAACTGTACACTGGATGTTGCTGTATATAATATATACTTCCATTATTTATGTTGTGAGAATAGGTCAAGAGAGGCGTTATCTCTGTTGAAGAGTATGACAGAAGGTGGTTTTATTCCAAGTAATGTGTCTTATAACACAATTCTGAAAGGTTTTTGTAGAGAGAATAGCACTGAAGAAGCTTTGGAGCTCTTGGATCGTTTTGAGTGGGAAATTAATGGACCAGATGTAGTTTCCTTCAATACTATTTTGTCTGCAGCATGCAAACAGGAAAACTCTTCTTTGATTAAGAGGATATTGTTTCGTATGGAGTATGAAGGGGTTGAGCTTAATGTTGTTAGTTTAACTTGCTTGATTCAGTATTTCTGTACAGTGGGAAGATTTTCAGAATGGTTGAATGTAATGGACTACATGATCTGTAAAGGCCAAACTCCAACTATAATCACTTTTAATATGCTAATGGACAAACTCTGCAAGAGTGGGTTACTAGGAACTGCCCTCCGGATTTTTAAATATCTTAAGAACTCCGGGTATGTTCTTGATACGACTTCATATAATATTCTTATTCATGCTTCCATAAGGGAGGATCTTAACATGCTGGTGGACCAATTGTTTAAGGAAATGTATACCCAAGGGCTAAACCCAGATGCCTATACCTATGGGTCCATCATTTATGGTCTTTGTAGAGAAGGGAATATATCAATTGCTCTCCAGATGATGGATCAGATGCGAGAGAATGGACTTACTCCAAGTATTGCAATTTACAGTACCCTATTGAAAGCAATGCTCCAAAGAGGTAAGGTTTGTGGCTTCATCTCGTTATTGAAAACTATGGTAATCGAAGGTTGTCAACCTAATGAGGCAACGCTTGGAATTCTGAACCAAGCAATTTCAAAAGGTTGGATGAAGAAATATCCTGAAATCAGGAAGCTCCTAGGGATTGTGATTATGAGATAATTTCAAGGAAGAGACTCGGCATGTTATGAAGAAATATCCTGAAATCAGGAAGCTTCTAGGGATTGTGATTATGAGATAATTTCAATACTCTCACATTATCTGAATTTCCAAGAAGATCAAACCTTTAATCAGGTATGCAGGATACTTCATCCATATGTTTTTTATGATGTAGGGATTTTCATCGTGTTACTTTTTAAAATGTTTAATTGTTTTACGTTTTTAGAGTTTTGAGAATAAAACCGATGGACCGGTTTATAAAGTTCACATTCACATGCCAAAGAAACCGCCACCTGTGGAGAGCAAGCTTGCTGTGTAGCCTTGCGGTGCTGTACTCTGGTTCAACAAGCAAAATGAAGATTTCAAGGACTGGTTGATGCCAATAATGGGTATGTGTTTTCTTCTAAATCTGTTTCCATCCATGTCTTTCTTCCGTATTCAACTGATAGAGCTTGGTCTGACATCACAGGGTATGCCATAATTACAAACGAAACGACAAGTGCCAGAAACAGAGATGCTGACCATAGATACGAAGCCTTGATGGAAAAAAACAGCTCCCAGCAGACCTGGTGTTTGTGAGTGATGAGAAACTCCATGATGTATACAAAAGATATGTCAACGACGTAATTGTGAGCCAAAGAGTGTCGTTAGACTGGGGACTGGGAGGGAACACGGGTAGTCTCACCATAATCTCACCACGCTGATGGCCCTAATCGATCAATTCCAGTGAACTGGCATTGTAAGCGCTGGTTTTGAGCTTGTCGTTGACAGATAGGGAATGTGGATAGTAAAAGTGCCTGGTAACGGGTGATTCAAGGATAAAATTTAAGCTAGCTAAACTTCCCACGAGTTGGCCCGAGCAAAGAGCAGCACTTGAGCGTTCTGCCCAAGATATCAACAATGGCTTTTGAACGCTCGGAGAGATGCTGGCATACCGAGGAATGAATGATCAGCTGCCTAATTAAATAGCTCTCCTCTTTGTCGCGTTAACAAGGAAAAAAGATAATATTATGACTCTCAAATATGTCATTAAATGTTTTCACTTATATATTTTTATTTTATTTTTCCGTAATGATTAACGTTATTTAAAAATGCTTTTAAAACAAAACAAAAAAACCTCCATATTTGAGCATTGTCCAATAAAAAAAAAGGTAAAAGAGTTGTACAGTCTGTATTGACAGAACATAAACATTCTATAAAGCATAGAGCATGCACAATGGGACCCCCGTTCACTAACATCCCTTGTTCCACATTATTCTTAGAAATGCTTAAGTTACTTGACGGTTTCAGGATTTGGAAATTTTTGCCCTACATCACAAGCTTAACCTAACCCATTCCCTAACTTCCATCTTGATGCGCCTTCTCAATTGCATGGCAAAATCGGTTGACGGCTTGCTCCAGAAACTCAAAAGCTAACCACCCTGTATTACACTTGCGCTTACAGAACTGCACAGAACTTGAAAATGGGGAATGATAACTATACAAGTTAAAAAACAAAACATATATATATATCAGAAGCCACCATTTTGGGGGGCATTTTGTCGCCAGGCCACGCCTTGCTGCCCAACACCTCGTCCGGGTACCCCATAAAACTCCCCTACTACATTGGGTTGACAACCTAAGTTACTTGGTTGCTGGCTATTCCCCTGAACAGGAGGAACCCACCATGTGCCGGCTTGATGTGATGGCTGCTGAGGAGCTGATCCCAAAGGTGGTTGGTCTACCAAGTGCGCTCTCAGCAATGGCTGGTGAAAGCTGTGAATTGAGGACTGTTGGGACGATGGAAGTTGGCATAGAGAGGCTTGTTGTGGCTGCCACTCCGGTATGTCATCATCGTCATCATTCCATGGTTGAACCGCAACCCCAAAACCTCGATTGTCCAGCCAGTTTCCCGAGGGCCCGTCTGGCTTTGGTTGTCCATATTTGTGTATAAGTTCTCTCATTTGGTTTTGGTCCACAGGACGAGCTGGGGTTTGGAACACTGAATTACTCGCCCCAGAAATATTTTGTGCAGATTTTCGTTGTGAAGATGGGACTGAACCACCAGAAAAATTGAACTCGGGAAGATCGTCTTCATCCCGGGGACCAAATCCAGGAGGAATATCATCGTCCTCATCAGGGGACGGTGTCAAATTGGTTGGGGTTAAGCCCCGAGGTGGGTTTGGTGGCTTGGGTTGGAAACTGGAATCGATATTTGTTTCTTGGTGTCTCCTAGAAGTGACATTTTGCTTTTTATGTTTATGGTGTGATGATGAATTGGGTGATATCCGGGAAGTTAACTGAGCCTTTCTCCATACAATAACACCAATTAGGCCATTATCAATATTATTAAGTGCCTCGATGTGTTCTGCCGTGAGGATGTTGCCGAGCATTTCACGTGTTCTTTTTTGTGGTGGGCAAAAATAAAGTTCCACTCCAGGAGCAGGCTCCGAGAAACCCACTCTCTCATCCAAAACATAAGAATCTGCTACCTGCAATTGAGGTCACACCAGGTACGTGAAACGACTGCCAGCCCAAATTAGAGAGAAAATATTAAGAAGAGTCGCATGACGGTTCTTACCTCACGAAGACCTGCATGCTCGCTCTCGGGGGACCCCTCCACAAGAACAACATGCACTACCTGAAAAGATTAAAGATTGTATTGAAATCCCATTATCTTTTCTAATAGAAAATAGCTCAAACTGAGTATTAGAGATTTTGGGCCAGCATTTATTTCAAAGTATTTAATCCAGAGTCTTTTCAACATGCATGGGAGTAACACTTTCACGAGTAAGCAAGAGGGGGAAAAAGAGCCTCCGCCATTCAATTTAGAGAGTTATAGCTTATATACAACGTTAACAACTCTTTCCATTTTTAATTTCACATTCGATAGGTGTTAATGTTCTTGTGAGTCACTTTTAAAGCAACTATCCAACAACGTCCGGTCAGTTATAGAATTGTTTTTGACCGTGATTGGAATTGACATCATCAACTTATCTATACTATAGCTAAACAAAACAAGTAGCATGAGGAAGAATGCGGCCCCAGCTGTTTTAGCCATCCTCCTTTCCCCAAAAGCCTCGAGCTGCCAATTTGTATTCAGGTGATGAAATATATCCATTTCCCTCTTACCGGACAGCCAAAAACGCACAATGCCACAAAACACTCCATCACAATAGACAGATCATAGTAAAAACTCCAAAATATATAATCGAGAATATTTAACCACAGAATTCTTTTTTTCATTTAGGATATAATTACTCCTAACAAATCTGATACAGGGTCTCACTAGCCTGAAACAAAAGTCATTGGTGTATGAGAAGACGCTACATGATGTGAGTGCCATTGGAGGGCTAAATGAAAACATCGCAACTCTCATTTGGGATTTTGTCTTTCTTTTTATTGGCTTAGAATAGTAGGATGCAGCAATACCATGAAAAGAAACATTAGATACCATGACAGCACGACTTCGAGACAGTGAAAGGTCTTGCAGAAACTTCTCAAATGCATCAAGCCTTACTCTCCCCTTGATCTCTAGTGAACTGGGCCACTCTTTTGCAGATGTTCTTTCGCCACTATAACAATTAAACAAAATCAGCAACCAAGGAACTAAAGCATAAAGATTCATAATCAGTTCAAAAACCAAAATTTAATGATTCTCTTACATTCTCTATAGATAAGAATGAATCAGATCAACCGCTACGACAGATAAAATAAGTCATAATGATTGAATCAAATTGACTGATGATCGATGGGTATAGGTTTTCTGATGTGGACAGAGATTCTTGTGTTATGATTCAGTATAGAGCTTCTCATTTGTAAATAAGTCATTGGTACAAATATTTTCACATTATCCACCAAAAAGATGCATATTGACAATCACACAATGATACAAAGCACATACCATCCATCCCAATGCAAGAATTTTTTTTTTCTTTTTTCAATTAGTACACCCGTTCACAAATATCAAGGATAATGTACCTTCAACCTCTCCAAACAGTAATGGAGTTAAATAATACAAAAACTGCAATTTGAAATCTATTGGTCATCATTTTTTAACATATTTGGATGATAATTTGGAAAACTATTACCAACGTATCCACTCTTACTCCCAATTTGTTTTCAGTGTTATGATCAAAAAGCAGAACTTACAGGACATTCTTACATGCACTTGTAGTGCTGCCACGATATATGCATAATGGTAAGAGTAGTTACAGAAACTCAGTTCATAAGCCAATTTGAGTCAAAATAGATAAATATCCAACAGATGCTCAGGCCCCAAAACCATAGATAACCACATCAAGCAAATGAAATCCATATATAGTAGATGAAGCACTTCTGCAAGCATGAGGCACATAATCCAAAGCTAGAACAACGCTTACAATTTGAAAGATAAAAATGTAGGTCATAGGTCAATAGAGCTGTTCTCGTAAAATAAGTATCAAACTAATATTTACAGCACAGAACACTGAATAAATGTAAGATTGAGTAACTAGACACGCACCTTTTGAAGATGCTAACCACAGAGGCCTTGGCTGAAGTGTTCATCTGAAGTGATCCTTCCCAGACATGATCACCTTTGGATACACCAGTAGGAGGTACAACTTCTGAATTTGCATGGCTGTTTCTAGGTCTGAAATCAGCATAACTTTCACTGGATTTCACTTCAGCATGTCTGACACTTGAATTTACATCAGTGTTAGTGTTACTCTTAATAACAAACTCACCATCATTATATTTCACATCAGTACAGCAATCACTTAGTTTCATGTCTGCATGACCATCACCGGATTTCACACCAGCATCACCTTCATTGAATTTATGGCCAGCATCTGATTTGGAGTATTTTACATCAACTTTTTCAGGTTCATCTGTGGTAATATCATCTTTCAGAGTAGACTCGGATGACTTCAATGCCAAAGTTGGCGCTGAGCCATCCTTGCCTGAAGTGGGGGTCATCTTTCCAGCATCCACCGGTAAATTTTCAAATGGTGGCTCTGAATCAAGAGATTCCATGAACTCATCCAGAGATACAATAGGAGGAAGAAATTCTGCATCCTTCAATGCATCATCCACAACAAGCCCTTGCATTAAATCAGTACTCTCACGGGAAGGAATAGAGAGCATATATGGGATGTTCCGGGCTTCCAAATTACTCTTTTCTCCTGAAGTATCCACCTCATCCTTGATTTCATCATGTTTAGAAGGGTGAGGGGCGTCCATCTCTATGATATCTGATTTTCTTGGAGTGAATGAACTAGCACTGACAGAAGCCTCGGCTGGAACACTATCATCTTGTTCAATTTCTACTTGAAACTCACCCTTGTGTGTTTTCCTCACCAAACGTCTAATATCAACTTCAGCATCAGGCAAGACAACCATTTGGGCAAGCTCTTCTGCCTTTGCTATCCGCCACTGGGAAAGCTCCTCAGAAGCAAGTTCCTCTGCAGTCATAGAACATAGCCGTTCTGGGGGAATATCACTGGACATGACTCTTTCTCTCAGTTCAGGATTATTGCGATCTTTCAAGTTGAACAGAAGAGACCTTCCCTTCTCTTTGTACTTCTTATTCACACCACCAAATAATTTGAAGAGTTCAGCTTCAATTTTAAATGCCACGATTTGTGGACTTTGAATGGCTTCTTCTTTCTGACCTCTCCCCATATCACCATACACCAGCTTTTGTTCTTGGGCAGTATGGAACTCCCCTTTTTCTACCACCTGCATATCTGAATCCAGTACCCAAGAGAGTCCATTTCCCTGCAAAAGTTCGTCTTTGGCAAAGAAGTCATCAATAAAAGAAACATCTTCGCCAGGAAAAACATAACTTGATCGGGTTTCATGACCATTGGATTTCAGGGTGTGTGTAAAATCACCATTAGCCTCAGCAGCAGAAATCCTTGCAGACCCACTCAAACCATTATTGCTTTTTTGTGCAGACCAGTCATCGTGGGAGAGCAAAGTTACTTTAGGCTCTACAGATGCACTATTAGGGGCATCAATAGCAGCAGAAAGAGACCCAGACAGTTGAGAATTCTTCTCAGTCTGCCCTGACGCACTTGCAGAGTCACTATGAGAATTCTGTTTTGGACTTAAAGATTTGTCTTTCTGCTGAGAAACCAATGCCAGTGCACTAGCTAGTGATTCCCTCATCTTGGACCTAACAGACTCAAAAGATTCAGTTTGACCCTTAGAAGTTGGTTGCAATGCTGCTGTTTGATTTTTTGGAATAGAAAACCGCTGTGAACCAGATTTACTGGACACCACTTTCTTAACTGGTGTCGGCGAACGTTGTGATCCAGGAGTGTTGGACAAGTACTGCATCTGTACAGCTGATTGATTTGGACCAGATGCTTGCTGCAGCCAAGGTCTATGTTCCAACTGAGCTACCCGTTTGTTAGGAAGAAATAATTCCTGCATGGCAATATTATTGTGCAGAGGTCCTGCTGGTGCCTTCCGCTTATTTGACGCAGATAACTGCTGGGATCCGGCATTATTTAGCATGGTTTCCATTGGTCCCAGTTGCTTGTTGGGGATAAACTGCATTAAGCCCAGATTATTTGCATTCGGTTCTCTACCTACTGTCTGTATGCTTGTCATTGATAACCTCTCAAACCCACGATTGCTTGAAAAGGGATCCATTAGTCCCACAGGCTTGTTTGATATCAAATGCTGATGGGCTGCAGGAACATTGGATACAGATGCCATCAGTCCCATTTGCATGTCTTGCACTGATGAGTCACCTCTGTTCAGAATGGGTTCCAATTGACCCATTTGCATGTTTGGCATCGATAACTTCTGAGACACAAGATTGTTTGACATGACGAGCACGAATAATTTACCATAAACCACAAGAAGAATCTTCAAATAGTTTCTTGATCCATTATAGTTCAAAACATGCTCCTAAGACTGCACACCCTTAAGACATGAATCTGCATTCAAAATGTAAATACTTGCTGAAGATCCTAAAAAAACTACAAACTGAACAAGACAGGCAAAATAAAATACCTATAACACATGGAGATCTTAAATTTCACAGATAAACTTCTAAACAGGCAAAATAATGCACCGAGATTTAAAAAAAAAAAAAGAGTCAACCAGAGGAACAACCAGAATAAAATACTGCAATAGCAGAATTTTATCAAAACGGATTTTGTGTGCATGAATGTGTATTAGTTTAACACCTGTTTACTTTTTGATTAGTGATGAACTTAATACGAACTGAACCGAGATACCCACATTCAAGTCCCAGCAACGGTGTACTCTTTTCTTAGTGTAAAATAAGTGATGAACCAGACAAAGGTTTTTAAGAGGAGCATATGGTTTAACAGGTCTATGCAAGAACTATCACAAGAACATTACAGGCTGTCACCATATCCGCTACACAATTTCAATTTATAACAATCAATTAGTGCTGGAAGAAAAAGCTTTTCAGTGAAATATAGCTCCTATAATGAGAATCTATCTGACAAAATTACAGGAGATGGCTGCTTACGGAATCAGAACACAGAATATGGATTTTGTTCATCCAATTTCAAATTTTGTTCATCCAATCATTCTATCAGATTAACTGGCAGGATTCACTTAAAGCCAGAGTATTGTATGCTCTTTAGTAAGTATTTAAATCACATATACTCCTGACAGTGCGTGTTAGATATCTACCCACTGACATTTAAACTGTATTTTTCTTTTTCCACCCCCTTATGACTGATTTATTGCAAAAGCTAGGGATCTTGACTAACATACTCACAACAGATCAATTTCCAAATTTCCCAAGTGATGAAACCAAGCTTATGAATCACCATCTAACTGGATCTTGACTAACATACTCACAACAGATCAATTTCCAATTGTGACCATCTCCAGTAACATTTCAAAGAAGATGCAGTGTCTTTAACTAAACCTGAACCCCCCCCCCCCCCCAAAAAAAAAAAAATCTCTCCCTCTTTCAAAATATGCTTGCAAGGAATTTTTCCTTAAATCACATCAATAACTCACAAAACCCTTTAAGTTTCAAATTCATTAGCTTATTAAAGGAAGTCTCTATCGGCATACCATTTTGCATAACCCACGTTTGAGAAAAGCCCAACTTAAAAGATTCCAATTAAAGCTATTTTTTCCCCAGTCACTAGCCGAGTCGTACAACCTATTGTGAAGTATTTGAACCGAAAACCAATAGAATAGTATAAGCCCTCCTTTTCGAACTCTAGGTCTATCAGAATAGTATAAGCCATTAAGCCCAAAACCAATAGACCTCGAACGCCGTCTATATATTTGAAATATGAAAAATGAACATGTATCAGATTTCACCAATTTTATAGCAGGAAAACCTAATCACAGAAATCCCACCAGATATCAGAAGAGGACGGAGTAAAGCCCGATTTATGAACGCACATATAGGCTTTTCACACGCATCAATGACAAGTTTCCACCAATTTGCTCCCCCAAAACCCTAATGTCATCAGAAACACGCGAAACGAGAAAAGCCCAGATCGAAAACACTAGCCCTTTACAAAAAACGAAATCAAACAGACTTATATATATGTGCGTGTATGTGTAGAGCTCGATTCGAGAAAGATCCTAGGATTTTGTTATGGCGGTGGGTTAGGCCCGATTGTTACCTGAACGTATATTCGCCAGAGAATCAGCAAGCCCTTAGTCCAAAAGCTGAACTTAGGGAGAGAGGGAGAGAGAGAGAGAGAGAGAGACGGCTAGAAAGAGATAAGTCTTGGCCTTTACAGCTTCGCTGTTGCGAGAATCGTAAACCCTAGAAAATGGGCGATAACTTATATAATATAATTGGAAAAATATAATTGTAAACGTAATTATGTATTAATTTATGTATTATTGTGATGTGATTAATTAAAAAATAAATTTTATTAAAGATAATATTAACTTAAATTTTAAATATAAATAAATAAATATTAATATATAAATTAGTGAGCGACTATGCTTATATATATAATAAAACTTAATATAATTTATAATGAAAAATGCTTTTTGTACTTAAAAATAACGTACTAAAAACTTACGGATAAAACTCCTGATAGCTGATAAAAAAAAAGAAATGAACAGCAAGGTTAGAAACGAGAGAGTGAAGAAAATAAAACCAGCGAAAACCAGCGCGCCTCTTGCATGTCTCCAACCCAGCACTTCTCTTCGATCCTTCCCCTCTTTCCCTTTTCCTCCTTCTCTTCCATCGGAAGTATCTTTTAATCAGAGCTGTATCTCGTTCTAATTGAAGCTTTTGTGACAACATCTCTTCTCTCACTTGAGTTCCATGTTGAAATCTCAAGTTTTCAACACTTACAATGAGATTTTTAATATGTTTTCAATTGATATAGGGTGATCCTATGCTTTCTATGATTTGTTTCACGATAAATACAAATTACAAAACTTGCAAAAATGAAGAAATCTGATGAAGCAAGAAAAATGTGAAATCAAAAGCAATTGAAATCAAATGAAGCAAGAAAAATACAAAATCAAATGCAATTGAAAAATATTGTTGGCGGTGAGCTCAATGCGAGGTCAGAACAGAGCAGTGTACGTCAGCGGCCTTGGTAACCTTGGGTGAGCTCACGGCTTGAGAACAAGACGGAGAGTTTGGGATTTTTTCAGATATTTACAATCATAGTTATGCAAGTGGTGTGCAGTCGTTTTAAAAAAAATAAATTAATATCGAATATACATGAAAAAAAAATTAATTTTTTAATCGTGAATCTCACTTTTTTTTAAAATAATTACGCGACATTTATAATTTTACGACTATATATAATATTGTTCTTTTTTATCATACTGAATAGTTTTGCTCGCTCGTAGTGGCCTAAATGGTTTCTCGGTTTCATGTGAAATTTGAATTTTTAAAATTTTTAATTGCTAAAAATTTTTTCATCTTTCCGTTTGTGCGTTCTTGTTTTTCTTTTTTTTCTTTTTTTTTAACTTTTTCATTTCTTTTATTTTCTATTACTTTTACTTTCCCGTTTATTTTGACTTCACTCCGTCAATTACCCTCACGTGCTGTACGTTTTTCTTAAGTATTCTTTAAGTACGTGTAGCAAGACCATGATAGTATCCGCAATAGATTATTCATCTTTATCTTTATTCTTAAATTTAAAGATTATATCTTTAAAATGTCTAATATTGATATATGCATATCTATAATTTTAAATAAATTACTACAGTATTTATTTAAATATGAATAACCATTTTTCATCTTCAAATATTATTTTTATTATTCTTTCTCTCTCCAAACTCCCGACCGGCTCTCTCTTTCTCTCTTTTTATTTCTTTTCTTTTTCCTCTTCTCTCTCTCTTTTCTCTTATCTTCTTTCTCCATCCCCGAACGCATATACTTTTCACTTTTCTCTCTTCTCTCCATCGTCGAACGGCCTCCATCCCCGAACGGCTCTATCTTATTCTCTTCTTCTCTCTCTACCGAACAACTCTCTCATCTTCTCTTCGACACCCATTTCACCCTTCTCTCTCGTTGCTCTGTTTTCTCTCTTGGATGCCCAAAATTTTTTATGCTTTTTTCATCAACGGCGGCCTCTTCTCTTGTTCAAAAGGTGATTTTCCCGAACCTATTTGTGGATTTTGGCTGGAGAATATTTATCTATGTTATTTGGCCTGATTAGAAATTTTTAGGGTTTTTTTTTTTAATGTGATTGCTCTGAATATTGAATTGAGAATAGAGATAGATAGAACAAAATGAGTTGGTTCTGAGGTTTATGGTGATTTCTCCTGATTTGTATTTTAATTTGATTCCCCGAACCTTGTAAATGGCATTTCGGTTGAGTTGGTTATGAGGTTTGTGGTGATTTCCCCTGATTTGTATTTTAATTTGATTTCCCGAACCTTGTACATGGCATTTCGATTGAGTTGGTTCTGATGTTTGTTTTGATTTCTCCTGACCTTGTACAGCTGCCGTAGAGCTACTGTGGAGCTGAATTGTGCTGCCGTAGATCTGCAGTGGAGCTGCTGCGAGTTCTTGAACATACCACCCGGAGATTAGGAATTTTAGGGAAAAAAAATTAATATTTTATTATTATTTAGTCAAAAAATACATAATCCAATATAAGAAATTTTGTTCATATTCAAAATCAATTTTTAAAACATGGAAATTTATATATAAAGATGAATAATCCATTGCGAATGCTCTAAGTACCCGAACGTAAATTCGCCAGAGAATCAGCAGTTCTCCGAATCTCCAGGGCCCGCTTTTGACACGTGGAACACGATTCACTTGTACACTAGGGTCATCTAAACTGTGCTAAATATAAATTTAGGACATTCAGATTTCGTTTAAAAATAAATAAAAATGTTATCATATATGTCTTACATTTTTTTTTTAGAGTGGTGTTACAGTTATTGAAAATATCTCTAAAAATTACATCTCTAAATATATATTTTATTTTTTTATTTTTAAAATTTTTTAAATCATCATAAACATTTAAAAAAATCACAATATTATTATAGAAATTTCTTAATCGCCACACACATTCGGGATATTATTTCGGTAGAAATAATATTTCTTTTTTTTTTTAAATATTTATGTAAGATTTATATACCCTTATAAAAAAAAAAAAAAGATTTGTAGTTTGCCTTGCATATTAATATTTGTGTGCGATTTGATGCACATACATGTTTATAAGAATAATTTTTCTTCTTTTTTATAGTATTGATCCATATGTAATTTGTATTTTCTTTGTATTTAATGATCTTAAACGATTCGAATTAATTTTTGAGGAATACAAGTCTATCTTTCTTCGATCGAGATCTTCCAGCCATTTTTTTTTAACCATTGATTTATTGTGTTATGACAAGTTTTGAATCAATTCCTCATGTTATAAATTTTGTCAAACCTAATTAATGAAAAGAGTTTTGTTACTTATTATTTTCACACACCACACATTACATATTTTTTTATTTTTTAAAAACTTTTGTTTAGTTTTATTCTTCTTAAACTAATTGAATTATTTTACTCATCATCTATATACCACATATTTAATAAAAGAACAATAAAACGTGGTGTATAATGTATGTAAATGATGAATATAATTTTTCTAATGAAAAACAAGTGAAACTTGATAATATAGTCTAGTGAAAATAGGTATAACCAATATGATGCCTTATGAAATGAACACTAAGATTGCTCTCTACATTGCCGATAATTTTGAAAAAGCTTTCGAATAAAAAGAAATTAAATTCTCGAGTTGGTATATATATTATTTAATTTACATAATTTCAATGTAAATATTGGATCTATAAAACTCAAGTTTTAATTTTTTAAATAAAATTATATCATGTAAATATATTTTATTTGATTTGTTTTACACGCATGCTTGTAAAACTAAGTTTTCATATAACAAAGGAATATTAAAAAAGTGTACGATCACCAACGATAAAAAACATCATCTTGATTGTAAAAAAATTTTTTTTAAATAAAATCCGATATAATTTTTATCTTTATAAAAAAAATTTAAATATAAGTCCATACACTATATATCATATATGTATATATATATATTATTAAATATTTAATATATAGATAATAAATAGAAAAATTAAATTAGTTTAAGAAGAATAAAAATAAATTTAAGCTTCACTGTCACATTTTTTTTTTTTTCCTTCCTAAGCTTCACTGTCACAGTTTGATAAACCTCGTAATTGATCTTTTTCATTCGCCACCTGTTCGTTATTCAGATTCTAAATAATATAAAAGAGAATATTACAATGATAAAGCCATCCACAAAAATAGAATTAAATTTATTTTTTTTAAATTGATTCTTAAAATATTTTTCACATCCCATCTGACGGCAAAACGTGTCACCTGGTTATCATCCTTACCGTCCAGCGCTCTCTCTAAAACGAAAAAGACTGTTTTTACTAAAAATACATAATATATATTTTTTGTTGTCTTGAGAGTTGAGAAGTACCTGCAATTTTTTTTTCCCGAGAAAAGCCACAATTTTCTCCTCAGGCGAGAAAACAGAAAACCTGAAACCTGGTCCTTTGTTTGTATTTTCAGGAGATCAAACAACCCTCAAGAGCTCAAAAACCTTCATTGCCCCCAATCCCCTTTAACCATATATTATCCTAGATCTCTGTCGCTTCTATTTTCGAAATTTCTTCCCTCTTTCTGCAATTGCATATATACATTATATATTTAGGTATATCTGTGATTTCTCTCTCGTCCTCTATGTCTCCATATTAATTTTTTCTATCTAATTTTGTTAGGATATTGGAAGAATAAGGATGTAACTTTGCGATCACAACCTAAAATATTATACTTTTGTTGTTCCTCTCGTTCTGTAGCGAGGGAAGTCAAAATCTTTTTTTGTCTGATTCTGGGTTTTCCGAAAATATCGAACCCACCCGTACGTTCAAGATCTGTTTTTTCGTCGCTGCCCAATGCAATCCCAAAATTTCCACCCTGCCCCAGACTTCTACGACGCGGGGGTCATTTAGGAGTGTCTCACATTGCTCCGTTTTCCCTCCTGTCATGACTATAAGATCCCGGGTTCTTTGCCGCTCCCCTTGTTTGAATTTTCGTAGTCGTCTATATCAATTTAACCCTTGATGGTTTGATCTGAAAGCCCCGGGTCTTTGGTTGATATTCTCAAGACCGCCATCATGTTGAAGCAAATTCTCAGTAAACTCCCACGGAACAAGTCGTCGTCGAAATCCGACTCTCCCCGGTCCAACTCGGCTCGTACCCCTCGATCCAACGGCGGGACTTCGTCCCCCTCATCCACGTCGGCGAGATCCAACAACGCGACGAAACGCACGGCGGTGTTCCCAGCCAGTGTTGTGGCCGGTATCGAGCCCCTGGTGCCCTTCAGGGACGTGCCCAACGCTGAGAAGATGAACCTCTTCGTGAGCAAGGTCAGCCTTTGCTGCGTCACCTTTGATTTCACCGACCCGTCGAAGAACTCGGTCGAGAAGGACTTGAAGAGACAGACCCTGATCGAGCTCGTCGACTTCGTGGCATCCGGGTCGACCCGGTTCACAGAGTCCGCCATCATCGCCATGTGTAGAATGTGCGCCGCCAACCTCTTCAGGGTTTTTCCGCCCAATTACCGATCCAACTTGAACGGCGGCGAGAACGACGACGAGGAGCCGGTGTTCGACCCTGCCTGGCCGCATTTGCATTTGGTGTACGATTTACTGCTTAGATTCATCACCTCCTCGTGCCTCGACAGCAAGGTAGCGAAGAAGTACGTAGACCATTCATTTATACTGAGGTTGCTCGAGCTCCTTGATTCCGAGGATCCCAGAGAAAGGGAGTGCCTGAAAACCATTCTGCATAGGGTTTATGGGAAATTCATGTCTCATAGACCTTTCATTCGAAAGGCTATCAACAACGTGTTTTATAGATTTGTGTTTGAGACCGAGAGACACAATGGGATTCCCGAGTTGTTAGAGATTTTTGGGAGCATAATTAGTGGGTTTGCTTTGCCTTTGAAAGAGGAGCATAAGATATTTATACGGAGGGTGTTGGTTCCGCTGCACAAGCCGAAGTCCTTGGGGCTTTACTTTCATCAATTGTCCTACTGCGTCACTCAGTTTCTAGAGAAGGACCCCAAGTTGACGAGTATGGTGCTAAGGGGATTGTTGAAGTACTGGCCCGTGTCGAACAGTCAGAAGGAGGTGATGTTTTTGGGAGAGATAGAGGAGATTTTGGAAGCAATCAACGTGGTGGAATTCCAGAGAGTCATGGTGCCGTTGTTCTGGCGGATTGGATGCTGCATTAATAGTTTCCACTTCCAGGTATTCTTTCCTTTCATAACTTTCTTTTGCTTGTTGCTTGAGAATCTGAGATAATCCAGGGGCAGTTAATTTGCGTTCCTTATACAGATGATATACTTTGATACAATAATTTTCACAGCTCGTATAGCCCATGATTGACTCAAGTATATGGGGCCTGAAATATATAAAATATATAATCTTGGCAACTAGAGGGTGGGCGCCTATCAAGGAAAATGATGAACTTAGTACTCTTTCACAACTATTTTACGACTCTATTTCAAATGTTATGTAAAATTGAATATGTTTTTGATGGAGTGACACAGTTACATTGATTGATTATAAAATGGAATGTAAAATATTTGTAAAAGAGTTATAAATATTTCATTACTTACCTATCAATACATTATTTTAGTTTTGACTCTAGAGTACCTAAACAAAAGTACCCATGAGAGATTGATTGACCTTAACCAAATGAAGGTGTTATGTGCACACATGGCAAAATTTCACGTGTGTTTAAAACTGAAATCAATATTGCACTATGGTGCAGGTGAGCTTTAGAGACGAAAGACTGATGATTTGGCAAGTACATAGGACCTAGCATGACACTAGCAGTTATAGGCTATTACAGGTGGCTAGTTGTGGGATGAGGTCTATTTGTTTGGCTTGGCATGTCATTGAGGTGAATGCGCAAGGCTAGGTATTATAGGCAGAAGTGTATGTGCCTTCCGGTCACTCCTGGCATGAAGAGTTTCATAATTTGACACCTTGGTGACAGGATTTTGGTTGAAATTCTTGAGATGCAAAATGAGAAACTTGATACAAGGTTTCCTGGTTGGTCGGAATAGGATCACTATTAATTATATCATTCATTGTTTGAAGATGGTATAATTTATCCTAGTTAGGTGTTACTCATATATGGGTCCTGTGTGCTTGGGCTATGCCCATTGCATTATGAATAAAATCTCTTGTTTACCTATAATAAAGTGGTATATTTTGTTTATAACCACCATTCTTTTCTCAATCTCCATTATTGAAAGAAAATTAGAAACCTTTATTAGGTTTTTTGGTGCCTCCAGTTACTGGCTCTGTTTACTTGTAAAATTGCCTGTCAGACTGTCAGTAGTTTCACAAATTTATACTAGTACTTCCCTTTAATAACCATTTGTTATTTCAAGTTTGGTCATCACTTGAATAGATGTGCTTCTCACTCGTCATAAATAAAGGAGGATGAGGTCATGGGTCCAATCCTATTTGACTGCATTAGTTATGTATTTGCTTACATCTTATATATATATAAATAAAAAATAAAAAAAAAATTACATCTTTGCCTACAAAAAATGATATAGTCTAGACTTATTTAAAAAAAAAAAAAAAAATTAGGTTATAACCGGCAGATGGGAACTGCTCCCTCAAAAACCATTTTTTGATATCAAACCACTTTCAAGAGCTACAGTGGAAGGTTTTAATGCAAAATTTTTAGCTTTAGCTAAAATTTGGTTCGTCTTTAGAGGAAGGAAGTATATCTTTTTTGTACTGGTTTCTTTATGAGATTTAGTGTCAAGTCTGAAGGAACTTCATTAAACTTGTGTGATTAGAAAAGAGCTGCCATCTTACATAGTCAGACACAGACCATCATTATTGGACTTCTCGTTCTTCTTGTTCCCCTCCCCATCTTCTGGGTTACTTATACAAGTAGTGGAAAGCTTGTGAAAACTTTATTGTGGTGATTTCTGTGTCTTGTGGGAGTTTTGAGAGATAATCGAGGATTATCTTCTTGGTTTAGGCACATTGAGCAGAAATGGTCTTTCAGGACCGCAAATGCCAAAATTTTATGCGGATTATTCCAGTTTTTTGGAGTTAGTTGATTCCTCATAAATCTTGGCTAGAGCTGTTTCAAGGGTTTTTTTACATCCGCCAATAATGATGCAGATTTTCTGCCTTATGACGTGAAACATGAGATTCTAAGTTGGGTGCTGCGGTTTCATCTTTCCTTTCTGTTGGTTTATTTGAGCAACTGTCCCCACCCAGCCACTGGGAAAAAAGAGAAGAAGAGAAAAAATGTATTTTGTTTTCCTTTAATAGCTTTTGATCAAGCATGTCTTTTCATCGACTGAGGAAAGAAATCACAAAGTTTTCCCCCAACTAATTTTTTCAGGTTGCCGAAAGGGCCCTTTTCTTGTGGAACAACGATCACATTGTCAACTTGATTGCACATAACCGGATGGTGATTCTTCCTGTGGTATTTCCAGCCTTAGAGAGGAATGCCCAGACCCACTGGAACCAAGCAGTGCTCAACTTAAGTTTAAATGTTAGAAACATGTTCATGGAGATGGACGAGGAGCTTTTCGCCTCCTGTCATGCTCACTTTAAGGAGGAAGAAGCAAAGCTAAGCTTGGAAGCTGAAAAGCGGAAGGAAGCATGGGATCGATTAGAGAAAAAAGCCAGTATCCAGCCAATAACCGGAAATGCTGCTGTTGTGGTAGCTCCTTTAGCAACCTCAATTGCCTGTTAAGTGCCATTACAAATCCATCTTCTCATTCTCAAGGTTTTCTTTCTTCTCTTTTCCTGATGTTACTGCTAGGAAACCAGAAGAAATGGCACTTAAACAGAAATGTACCAAAACGGCTGTTGTTTGGGTTAAGAGAAATTATTTTTTGGATTGTCCAATGACAGCCCAGTTGTAACTTTAGTTTTGATCCTATATTTTCCATTGCTACCGTGGTCCGTGGGGGAAGAGGTGTTAGGCTGCAGCCTGCTTCCTCTAAAAGGTTATGGGGAGGGCCATGCTTTTGATTATAAGATTCTGTAACCAAATGATGCCTTATTAAAAAAATCCAGATTCCAGAACTCATTTTGATGATCTGACATTATCCTAATTTTTGGTTCATCACCTATTTTTTTAAGGAAAAAAACAAGGATTAATAAATGGCATCACATAAACACAGTGGGACAACATAATTTGATTTATAAAACAAATTTAAATTAAATTATTTTGTACATTAAATTCTTATCTTTTTAGTAATGTAGTCTTTAATGTCAACTTGTTTATATAATTTCTCTTTTATTTAGATGGAGGCCATGACCCAAAAATAATTCTATATGATTTGGTGCCTAATAAGAGGAAGAGCTTGTTTGGAAGATAGGGAGATAAAAAGAGAGAGAAGAAAAGAGACAATTATACATTTTTAATTATTTTACAATGCATATTAAATCGATATAATTGTGTAACTTCAACAAAATTAATCTCAATTTTACGTAATTACTTTTTATTTGAACAGGGTGGTAATTATAATAATTACAAAAGAGTTGTAAATTTATATATATACATATATATTTATGTTTTAAAATAGAGGGTTATTAGAGATACAAAAGGATCTTACAAACTGATATGACACACTATCTTTTTTTTTTTTTTTCCTATCTTTTTTCTCCCACTTCCCCTTCTTCTCGCGACTCTCCCCTCCTCCCTATGCCTCACCGTCGTCTTCTCTCACCAATGTCGCCGTCAAACCTTCCTCACTTCCCACTGACGTTGTTGTTGCACCCCACCTTCCTTGCCACCCTTCACCTTCACCTTTATTTCGGTTGGGCTGAAGGGGTGGGGAGGGGTTGGGAAGGGTAGAGGGAAAGAAGGATGAGGGCAAAGGCACGTGGAAGGGGGTGGGGGAGGAAAAAGAAGAAGAAGAGAGAAACAGCGCATAGTAGTAATGTGCCACACGAGTGTGTGGAATTCTTTTGTGTCTATAGTGTTTTTTTTTAAAAAATCATTGTCAGTAACAAGTTAACAATAAGAGTAATATTATGTGTAGTTGTAGTGTACAAACTTTGCACAGTTATTTTTTAAAAAAATAAGGTCTATTATTAAAAAATTAATTAATTTTTTTTATATAGATCTCATATTCACTTATTTTTTTAAAAAAATTGTATGGCACTTACACCCTTAGATTGAAAATATCATTTATCTGACAAGAGTATTTCAAAAAGAGGATGGGCTGAGTTCAAGCACTTTGCCTGCCCATATTGACTAGCATCACCTACCTCTCCGCCCGACGCCTGCCTATTCTCATCAAACACATTGTCCCCCAGTGCGACAACGTCAAAGCACAAAGATCGTATTAAAAAGTTTCAATCCCAAGTGTTCCCTCGAGTGAACCATTGCGAGCTAATTGAGGGATGCCATGGTACTTTTTTGTACGAAACCCTAGTTTCATTTCCGAATTTGTTGATTTTTTAATTGATATATGTGATGAGCTGGACTTTGGTGTATGGATTGATGGTTTTAGTAATGGAATTTACTTCAAAGACGAACTTAATGTGTACCCTAATGCAGAAAAATGCGAAGGAATTAGGAAGATTGGGTGGGTATCTTTTTTTTTTTTTTTCACATACATTTTAAGACGAGGGAAACAGGCACCTTTACTTAGAGAGAATGCGGGGTAGTTAACTTTCATGTGAAACATCTGAGACATGATTTATTCGGAGTATTTCCAATTTGTTTGTGCTATTCTAGCGATAAGGCATCTTGAATTTGTCCCTATTAATAATTAGTTGGGGACTTCGTATACTCCTGCTTTCAGATTCTTTGTTAATATATATATATATATATATATATATATATAAGGAGTATCAACTACTGAGGTTAATATTTTGGGCTTTGAACAGGACCAGAGAGAGGCCCATGGATGTAGACAAATCACAACCGAATGATCCTTTTCGAAGTCTAGCCCGTGGATCATGAAATGTTTTTCCATCTTCCAAAACCAAATGATTCTTCAACGTCCATATTTATTTGAAATCTGCAACTTTGAAAACAATAGCGGTAGCAAAACTGCTCTATTCAAACTGTTCTCGTTTTTTGGATGGATGGGTTCCAATCAACACTAAAAATGATTTTTTTCTTTTTAAAAATAGGGATTTTCTTAAAATAAAAATTTCACGTGCAATTATTTTTTATATTATTTTGTCCACATCATTAATGTGATTGGTTGAGTATTAAAAAAAATTGATATAGTCAATCACATTAATAGAATGCGCATAAAATATATAAAAGTAACTGTATGTAACATTATTCTTCTTAAAATTCACAAGAATGAATGATTGATTAGTATCCATTCGGCGTAACCTTCATTCGCTTTCAAACATGGCGTGCATGAGTTGGGAATCCGATCCAATCCAAATGAGAGAACTCTGATGAAACAATCGTATGGTCCACACTGGGGGGGAATTCGTAGAAACAGAAACAGATTCAACTCATTCTCATTTTCAAGATGTTGATGGCTAATAATAATCCCCCACTTCCAACAGTCCGATTAATTGCATGGGTTGGTATCATGCAGTGGTGTTGGAGACAATCGAGGACAGTTTCGTAAAAGAAAAAATAAAATTAAAGGATATGGTGGCTGATGAGCTTAGGCTTTAGCTTCAAACGAAGAGTTGGAGAAAAGGAGTGGTAGAAGTCAACAAGTGTACTTGAGAGAATCTGTGTGTGTGTACCCAAATTCCAAAGTGGCCATTACTTCTTCTACTTGCAATTGCTTCTTCTACTTGCAATTGCAAATTGTTAATGCAAAATGCAAATGCATCACAGCCACATGGTACCAACGCCAATTCCTCTCTTACACGCCTCTACTTTTCCAAGCACTTCTTTTATAGGGGCTTTCATTATTTAATACTCGACTTTCCAAGGATAAGATATATATATAGTCTTTGTCCTCTCACATTATTGCAATCTTTCTAAGATTAGGATATAAAGATGACGAATGTGTATATGGTCTAAAGCATCATAACCATCCTCGTGATTTTTTATTTATTTTTAATTGGAATTGAGGTTATGGGTCATTTTTATGCATTTCTTTTGTAGATTTGGGGAGATCAAACCCATGCCAAGATTCAGTCTCGCAGCATCCATGAGTGGAGGTGGCAACTGGCACAAGCGCCATTGGTATGTCTTCAATTGGTATTATATTAAGCTTTTAGCAGAAGTGCTTTTGCATTTGTGTGATTTCCTCTTTGGAGAAATCACATAAGAGTCATGAGAACTTCAACTTGGGTGTTTGGATTATTGAGCTCATGCAATATGTTTTAGTAGATATCCTCTACTCCTAAGGGATGGATGCCTCTGAAACAACACATAGAAATACCATACTCAAGAAGCTTTCCCATTTCATTTTAAAATAGGGTTTTTAATTATTTTCTCGGTTTATATATCAAGAAAACTACATTCTCCTCCATGAGAAAATTGGCTCCCATTTTTTAACTTTTTTTTTTATTAATTTATTTATAGGAAAGAAGGAAAAGGCCTGAGCTAAAAAATTATGTTAAAAGAATTCCAAATCTAAAGAAATGTGAAGATTTGTGAGTTTTTTTTTTTTTTTTTTTTTCTTTTCTTGGAAAATTTGTGAGTTAAAACGGTCCAAATACTTTTAATTTTACAATAGTCCAAGCTTCTACTAGTTGTTATATTGTATTGTTATCGAATGATTTGTTAGAGCAACCATTGAAGAAACTAGTACACATTGTACTATCTATTACAAAGTTAAAATAATATTATGTATTTTAATAATATTTTTTTAATAATTTCTTTTATATTGAAAATTTTTAAATTACTTTAACTTAAAACTAAAATCATGAAGTTTTAACTACTCCGATGCAAACTATTTTTATTCTTGTTAGTTAAAATTTGACTTGAGACAATGTCAATGCTCTTAGAAGGTAAAATTAATAATTTACATGATTTTACGAAATTAATAGATATTTTTATTATTCAACAAACAATTTACATTCTTTTGCAAAATTTCTATATATTTTTATTAATCAACAAACAAGTACATTTTTTACTCCGAGTTTAAATTTGAGATTATATGGTTCACAAACAGGGAGGGAGAGAGACAGAAGGAGGGAGACTGGGCGAGTCAGAGACAGGAGAACCTTTTGCTTTTTATTGCGCTCTCTCTCTCTCTCTCTCTCTCAGAAAGCCTGATTCTCTCTGTTTTTCGCTGTCTTTTTTTGATCCTTTTCAGAAAATCGTGCGGTCTTTTCTCTCTCTGTCTTTCTAGTTTCTCTCTCTTCACTAGAGAAGTTATTCAGAATAGCAATATGAGGATGGAGAAGAAATGGCCGTGCAAATAATGGCTCAGCAGCACACTATGCCCAACAATGCCAGTACCAACACTAGTGGTAACAGTACAAGCCACAGCCAACAAGGACAATTATCTAAGACAATGTTCCATGACTTTCTGGGCATGAAGAAACCCACCGATTCGCCTGTGGGTCTAAACCCCAAAGCTGCGGAGTCGCCTTCTGCCTCGGCCTCTCTAGGGGCTTCCTCTGGTGGTGGCCGTGGCCTCATCTCCACCACCTCTGATCTGGGTTCCGGTGAGTCACTCAAACTCGCTCTCCTCTTTGTTGATCAGTGGCTGCTTTTTTTTATTCTCACGTCCTCTGTATTTTTTGGGTGGTTTTGTTTTGGCTTTCCTATTATTTGACGTTTTAAAAAGATGTTTTTTCCTCTTGTTAATTAGAGTCATCTGGGGAATGTAGAAAATTTATTAGTTTCTCTGGAGGTAACACCGTATGCTTGTGTGTGTGTCCCTATAATCAAGTGGAGAGTTCATCTGGTGATGTAGGAACTCACTCTCTCTCTCTCATAGTGCGGTGGGTACCTTTGTTTTAGGTTGGTTCAAGTGAAGTCAGTCAGGGCTTGGTTGCTTTCTAGGTCCTCTCTCTTTGCTTTATTACGGATACGTTGTATCTGTTATACCTTTTCACTTTTTATTTTTCCTTTCTCTGGGACAATGATTTATTCTATGCTCTTTTTTTTTCGCTGTGAACGGGTCTAATATTGTAGTGTTTAGTCTTTCCTTTTCAATGTGGTTTCGTGTGATTCTTTATTTATTTATTTTTTTGCTAATCCTGATGAATTAAAATGTTGAAAGTATAGTATGGACAGTTTATTATTTTCCTCTGATAACTTCTTCTCGTTAGAAAGCAAGAAGTACTCTAATTAAGCATCTTTTTATGCAGCTATGCTCCCTAGCCTTTGCGGTCTGATGATAATATGATTTGCATGCCTTGTTTTGTTTCTATTAATTTCCTTTTAAGTGGTTTCTTCCATCTTTGACCTCCATAAATGGGCATTACTTATCTGAAGGCTTAGTTCTCGTTGTTTTGCTCAGCTGCCAGGCATTTAAGAAAGCTTGTTATTGTTATTATTATCTTAATTTTCTAGATTCGGGATTTTACCCATCAGAATCAAACTTCGATTCATTTTCTTCATCAATTTTAATAGAAAGACAGGCTGGAAATCATCTTGAGGGCATTCCATTCTATGGTCCAAGGAGTGATATTTCTGGGCATGAAACAAGCAACAGAATAGTTGGAAGTAAGCGAAACAACCCCGACTCTGCATTTTTGGGTTCATTTAGGGATGGGATCATAAACCTGGATCATGATCCCCTTGAGAACTCGCATTTGATTAAGGTTTGGTTTGTAATGACTTTTGTTTCCCCATTCTCAGAACAAGCCACAGACCCTTTAGGGGTTCGTGCTTCTATAATAATGATATAATGTTCTACTGCAGTTACTTCGAAATGGGACTGGGGGGGAGCAACACAGAAGGTCCAATGATGATGAAGTATTCTTTGGAATGCACCCACTAAGGCCAACTTCTGCATCTCTTGTGTTTCAACCTCCCGCTGGCAGTAGAACTGATGCTAATATTTCCAAATGGGAAAGGCCTGCCTCTATGAATGTTGGCCCTGCTGTACAATACCCCCCACGTGGGGGTCAATTTGGACCTATACTGCATCAGGTGCCTTCAAACAGATTCAGGGATGCCACTGCTGGTCCTTCAAGTATCTCTCAGTCAGCTGCTGATGAGGGATCAAGAACTGGAATCAAAGGCCCTGTAGTTTTGAGTTCCATCAATGCCACTAGTGGTGCCTCTGAGAGAAACTCATCTGGTGTGCTGCCAAGTGGCAGCAGACAGAAGTCCGGGACTAACACATTAGACCCAGAATCTTCTGCTCCTCCTAGGTAAATGTTAATACTATTTATCCTCTGCCACATCTCATTTGCATTTTCATCTCAAGAGGGGGGCATACTTGATGCTATGCATTTGCATCTGTTGTGATTGCAGTCGACTTGGGTCGGCATCTGCTGGTAGACAGATGACTATATTTTATGGTGGTCAAGCTCATGTTTTTGATGACGTTCATCCGAACAAGGTTTGTATTCTGGTTGTCTACCAATAGCAGAGGCATCTCTGGTTGCTACTATTGGTTTTTTAGTGTCAGGAAGATGAATAAACTTTTAACATGTTATTCTGCTATCTCCTAGTTGAATAAGCTTATGGTGCTTGCTTGACCTACTTGGATTATGTTGGTGAATCAATTTCTTGTGCCATAACTTGCAAACGGCCTTGTACTCAACTGTTCCGTTGAAAAATATTGGCTTACATTTCCTTGTAATGAGTTCCCAGGTGTCGGTAACTAGCCTTCCATTCTCTCAGAATGTGTTAGTGTACCATTAAATCTTGGTGTGACTTGCTTAGTACACACCAGTTGTATTAAATTGGAACATCTTTTTAATATCTTAGGTGCCACCATAAGCTCATGGCTGTTGGACATAACTTAATTTTATTAGATTACCCCAGTGCTGCTGTTGGATTCAGGAGCAATCCGGCGTCTGCTGTTACTAAGAATTCATTACGCAGCAATGACACTACATATGTGACAATAGAAATTTTGAAGAAGCTTTATGAAGATTGTTTATCTGGAAAATGTGGAATTTCCTTGATGATGACTGCCGGAATCATGCAATTACTGCCTTGAGGTCATGAAGGTGTTTATGAGGGCATGGTTTTGGACATTTTTAGGGCCAAGAATTGCTTATTCATATGCCACTTATCATGCTTTCTTAAATTGTTTTTTTTTTTTTTTTTTTTTTTTTGGGCTTCTCTGCCCTTGAAAGATAATTTTTCTTTTTTCCACCTCTCTGTCGCAAGTACACAAAAGTTGGCATAGTTCATTATTACCATAATTTGATGTGGAACATCAAGGATCTTGTTGTAAAATCAGAAGGAAACTGGGTTGTTAAAGAAAATTAAAAAGAAAAAGAAAAAACTTCAGTTTTTTTGAGCTTTTTATATGCTCTACCAAATAAAGCCCTTGGTTTATACCTACTTCAGGGTGAGTATGCAATACCATGTAGCTTTTGGAGGCACAAATTAAATTCCAAAATGCACATTTTGTCCAGTTCTCAAGGGACAGCTGAAGTTAAAGCTAGCAAGACTTAAAGGAACATTTGAAGTTAAAGCTAGCACATTTTGTCCACTTATAAGTTTCCTAGGATTTTTAGGCAGTTCTCGTGTCATCAGATTTTATGCAGTTAAGAGTACCAGAAATAATTCAATGGACATGAAAATTCACGATCACTATTTGATTACCACTTATATTTCAGGCAGACGTTATAATGGCCTTAGCTGGATCCAATGGAGGATCTTGGTCGACAACCTACTCCAAATCTGTGAGGCCAGGTGGTGAAAGTAACAAGCCTGGTGGAGACAATGAAACAGGTATGGCGGTTAATACGCCACTATTACATGAGTTTCGCGGAAGGTTATCTGCCGGTGGCATTCCTAATCACGGAGTTGGCTTTGGGGATCAGATACCCACACCATCAGGTGACCCTCTAATTTAGTTACATGTACTGGAGGTGCCGTGTTTGACACATTGAAATATGCGACATCCAGTTTGGTTTACATGAATGAGTTAATTCTGCCGTCCAGGCATGAAGGACCGAGTCTTTTATTAGGAAAGTAGACAGATTACGAGTGTGGAGTTTCCAAGTGAAGTATTGATTCTTCTCCTTTCTTTTATTTTTTTATTTTTTTTAAGAATCATATCAGCAAACTTGGTCATTATAGGTTCTGCATGAGGACTTTTTCCAAATCCCCTGTTCTCCTTTTTTTAATCACCTGCCCATTTTACTGTTATTGATTGCTAAAAACTGTTGTTGTAGGGGGACATCAATACAAAATCATATCAAAAGATTCAAGCAACCCTGTTCAAGCTGGAGAACCTAATCCAGAAGCAAAAAGAGAGCTATGATGTTGAGTCTGGAATTGGTGTTAATTTCTTTTTTCCCATAATCAATGTATAGGATAGGGTAACTGAGCTTTTTATTCCTCTGATATCTTTCGGGCTTCTACCTTTTTCTTCTTTGGTGGTGGGACGGTACTCATTGTTTATAGGGGGATCCAATAGAGCTACCAGATTCATAATCAGATACAGCACTTGCCAATTCTATAATCTGCTTTTAGCTCGATGCTTCTTGGAAATTAAACCATTTCAAATCCTTACGTACAAGTTTATAATATTTTCTCTTATCAATGGAGCATATTGTTACCACTTTTTATCAAGGACTGGAGTTGGTTACATTGTTCAGCAGCAGGATTTGAATTTCCTAGAATTCTTAAGAGCTTAGAGTGGCAGAGAGAGAAATACATGAATTGTGTCCTATAATATATAGAGTTGTCCGAATAAATTTCTTAGATAACGTTAAATACTCATAATGTAGGGTTTACTTGATGTGTTTGTCTCTTTCTTATTCTGGGCCTAGAGTTGGTAGTAGGTTTGGATGGTGAGATGAGAACTTTTAATTTTAGATGAAAGTTGAATAAAATATTATTTTTTAATATTATTATTGTTTTGAGATTTGAAAATGTTGAATTAAAATTTGAAAAAGTTGAATTATTTATTATATTTTATGCGGGAATTTAAAAAAATTATAATGATGAAATAAGATGATAATTTTATCTCTCTTCTTAGTTGCCAAACCTACAGTGAGCGGTGTGTAATAAAATCAAATCTAGTGTTCTTCGATTAAATTCATAGATGCAGACACTTTGCCACTTTGTGTAAGCGTAGAAGGTAGAAGAAAGTGTATTCAACTGTCAACAACCTCGTTTTTCATGTCTTTCAAACGCTTTCCTCCTCTTGTGCCTATACCATACTCCCTGGGCCTAGCTTGGATATGTTTCGGGTCCTCAATCTCGAGTGATGTACAGTGAACGCACATCAACTGGATTATCATCATTCGGCATGGCATTGATGAGTCTTGGGCCGGAAAGTCTGTTTAACGAGGCCCATCTACTTTACTCAATGGATCTGTTATGGGATCCATTATGATTAAAAACACTTGATACTTTTTTTTTGTTTTTCGTCATTCTGAAATCCATTATTGTATAAAAAAATAGACTTATAACATATATTATAAAGTATTATAAGGTTTTTCATTACCATAAATTATTAACTATATAATGTATGTACGTCTCTAATGACGGAGATAAAAGACAAAAGAAACGCATAATCATCGAAACATGGCCCATGAGGAAAACAAACAAAAAATACTAAATAAAAAGGTTGCCCCACTTGGGTGTCCCCCTCACACACCACCCTCGAAAATAAACAAATCCGATATATTACTATTATCATTGTCCTAGGTAGGATTTTCAAACGGTGAATCCCAATAAGTGGGTTTTTCAAAGGGTGAATCCCATTTAAGCAGGATTTTTCAAAGGGTGAATCCCATTTCATCACTGCCCTCTATACTTCTATTGGTTTCTATAGTCCCACGCCCATGGGGTTAGGTGAGAGAGATGATGAGCTTCTCACAAGTACATTCATCCAACTTCAGCGA
The DNA here is from genome assembly GCF_018687715.1 of Carya illinoinensis. Lineage (NCBI taxonomy): Eukaryota > Viridiplantae > Streptophyta > Magnoliopsida > Fagales > Juglandaceae > Carya > Carya illinoinensis. Next base: position 42,412,192 of record NC_056758.1, read on the forward strand.
CTTTTTTTTTTTTTTGTATTTTAAGAAAAGGCCGGGGAGGTGGGGGTGAACCCTTCCTAGGTGTGATCATAGAAACCCTTTCCACTGCAAAATGTCCAGTTTGAATTATAGCTACTATCCCAAAAATAAGCCCGTCATTACATGAGCACCCCCAAAGTGCTCATATGGCTTTTCCTTTTGTTTTAAGTCTTCTTGCTCGAATGTTAAGTGGCTTACACTTGGTTGTAGTCGAAAATTTGAAGAATATTTATATTTGATTAAGTCATATTGTAGAAACTAGCAACCAATATGCAGATATATATATATATATATATATATAGTGTTATATTGGGAAAAATTCATTACCCAAAATTGTATAGACACCCCAATTCCACATATATAAGTTAGAGAAATTAAATCTAATAATTATTAAAATTTACATGATTATGTTGAAAAGGCGGCAGGCCTATATATAATATGCATTCTTATAACTTTTTTTTTTTTTTTTTTTTTTTTAAATCTCTTCTTTAAAAGATCAATTGTTTGACGTCATTCTAACAAAGGGAATAAGCTTAATTATTACTGAAGTTTATCTCTGTGTGTGTATGTATATATATATATATATATATATATATAGATGATCGATCTCGATCGATCCCTTGCATGTCTACGCACGAATTAAGTCTTAACTTTTAAATTCATATCATGATCATCATGATATCATGTAATTAGTAGAAGGGATATTCTGAAATTTTCTTCTCCACTACCATTAATGTTTATTAAAATATAATTAGATTGTCAACTTAAGAAATTCATAGATAATTAAAGAGATGAAATTAAGAGAAAATTAATAATATTCTAAATTAATTAGAATAATATATAGTCTCCTCGATCGATCCGGTCCTTTGAAACTGATCACTCGGTCATCAAAAACTTAAAAAATTTCCTTCTCCTAATAATTATGAGCATGCTGCTTGACTTCAGCCTAGCAAGCTAGCTAGCCAGCTCGATCACATATTTTCCATGAGACTATTGACTAAAATTACGTCGTTTAGCGTATTTTGTTTTGGACCGACAAGAAGTATATTTTGTATACATCTTAGGGTATATGTTTTTGTTATACACTTTCTCATCCGTATCGTGAAGATTACGTCCAAATAAAACTTTAGTGTATAATCAATGATGGAAAAAAGAGGTATATATTAATAATGTTGTGGGTAGATATTGGGGTAATAGATCTCCAAGCCTTTCGTATAATACCGTCTAACTTGGTTTAGTCAGAAAAAACCGTCAACTTGGAACTCTTTGCATCCTTCCAGCTAACTTAAAGACCAAAACAAAATTAATTGAAGGCTTTCTTCTTGGTCTAACTAAAAGTACTAAAAGGTTTCCCACACTTCACCGACTCTTTCTGGACGTCCAATAAGCTGCGCTCCCCAATTATCTGTCTAATAATATTAACTTTTGTTTGGTCAGCATAAACGGATCATTCTTGGACGTACGTGATTTGCCCCCTAATTCGATGATCTCTGCTAATGATCAAAAAGATTGGGCCGGGGGGGGGGGGGGGGCATACATATCCGATCCAACAGATCAACTTTTGTGTATTTTTTACTCATTCTATTGATATGATTGACTAGATTAATAATTATTTTATATTAAAAAAATGACACAACCAATCACATTAGTGAAGTACACAAAATTAACTGTGTATAAAATTTTTGATATATATATATATTTGTAAGTTTGTTTTTTGATACACCAATTTACACATGAATTATTATCGAGCTACTGGAAATATTTATAATTGTTTTTTGAATTAAAGTTATATCAGTACGTGATGTCATGTCTTAAAATCTAGCTATTATTTTAAAATAGTCTTTAATTTAAAAGTTATGCTATTCATAAGTCTCATATATCACACACTACAAATACTTAAATGGCATGCCTTTTTAATATTGTTGGCCAATTATCATGATTTAGAAAACTTGCAAGACTAGTACCATATACATAAGGAATGTTTGAAAATGAATAGGATTCATTAATTACAAGAAATTCTCATGAAATCAAAATTCCTTTTGTTTTATGCAAATGGTCAAATTTTCATGTCAACTTTCGATCGAGTATTAGGTATTCAAAATGACGAAAATACATTCTATATAGCCTTTTTCCATTGATCTTAATTGCCATGGCGCCCTCGTGCTGCACCACAGATTCAAAATGGTCGGGGTCTCGTACAGAGAAATCTAATATATATGTAATATTTAAACGTGCCTGCACGTGCGAAAAAACTCTGAATAATATGTCAAAATTAAGTTCCACATGCATGCATCTAAAGTGAAAATAGAAGGGGAAAAAAAAAAAAAACTGTCAAAATCTTCTTGTTCTTGTTCTCACGTCACGAGCAAATATTCTATAGTTAGAATTGGTAGCTCATCCTGCATATATAAAATTAAAAATAATAGAAGCAACTGACTGCATGAGTAGTACTCTGTATTTGAAAATAACCATTTTTAATTAATTTTAAATTTATTGCCTACGTACATATTGTTTGATTTTTTAAATTTTACGGCTTGAGATCGACATGATATTAATTAGTTATTATATAAGACATACGTGTATATATATATATATATATATATATGTATATGGGATTGATCCGAAAAATGGGTCGGTCGACGTCTTAATTTAATACATTCGATCGAGGTGTGTTAATCCTCAAATAGCATCAAATTAAAGGGCATAAGTACTTCCGAGTCGTCGCTCAACCCTATCTCCTCATTTCAATTTTCCAACTTAGCATGTGGACAAACAAGCTGCTTTTAGGCAAGTCCTTTAGCTCGGAAAAGAAAAAAGAAAAAAGAAAAAATAAAAAAAGAGGACCCCCCTCACCCCCCTATCATGGAACAAAGAAACATGTAATATTTTTTGATGATCGGTCTTTGAGATGCCACAACTTTCTCATTTTGTTTGTTCTTTCCTTTGTCTCATTCAACCATTCACTTAAATACCCATCCCAAAACCACGTACAGACACAAGTCCCTCCAAGAGCCACCCTCTCCCAACTGTATCATTTTAACCTAATCCCCCATTGGGATTATATTATATATATTCATGATCATCGAGTGTACATCATGTTCGTTCTGGTTAATATAATTCAGTATTCCATCGTCAGACATCTATCAAATATCCCCGATCTAAACCTTAAGCTTTCTAGCTTGCTTGCTTCATTTTTGTTTTCACTTTCAAATTTCCAGGCTACCTTATAATTATCATCGATAGTCATCATCATCATGAGTACTCTCTCTGAAGTGTACAAAGACCACCCTCTCCACCTCAAGCATATCATCCCCCTAGACTTTGCCTCCGTTGGATCGCTCATGCCGGACTCCCATGTCTGGCCTGGATCCGGCGATTTCTCATCATCGGAGGAGGAGTACAACCGGACTTCGGTGCCGGTCATTGACCTGAGAGATCCCAATGCCTCGGAGCATATCCGGCGAGCATGCGAGGCGTGGGGTGTGTTCCAGCTGATAAACCATGGAATATCTCCGAGGCTTATAGAAGAGGTTGAGGACGAGGCTGAACGATTCTTTGCTCTTCCAGCTCAACAGAAATTGAAGGCCCTACGGTCTCCCGGTGGGGCCACCGGATACGGTGTCGCTCGGATAACGCCATTCTTTTCCAAGCATATGTGGCATGAAGGCTTCACCATCATGGGGTCTCCACTCGATCATGCAAGGGAAGTTTGGCCCCACGATCACCAACGGTTTTGGTAACTGATCCAATATCCATGCACTTCCATGCACGTGGCCCTTACACTTGCACAGATTAAGTAGAGTTTGCTAGCTGTTTAATTCTACTATTATTTTATTAATTATACTTTGGATATGTTTGGAATTAACTAGCTATAGCTATAGCTAACAATGTTTTATTATTATTTCTAATTTTTTGCAGACAAAAAACCCAGTAGGTTTGGTTTTTGGCTTTCTTCGATCTGCATATATGTATATATATTTGTATAATTCATATTTATAGGTATTCAATAACGTTCATGGCATTCACAAGCACATCATGGCCAAGGCCCGGACTTCAAAAATATTAATACGATTTAGTTCAATCGAAAAAGTAGTTCTCATGAAGAGAAAGTGACAATTAGTTTATGGAAGGCTATCTTTTATGTTGCAGTACTAGACGTAGAAGTCGTCACTGGGGATCTAAAAAATTACTTACAGGTCATTTCTTAATTTTCCTAGCTAGACTAGTACTCTAGATCAACGACCATTCATTTGTGTATATATATATATATATATATAAGTTGAGATTGAATCGTACGCATAGCATGATCTCATCGATGATCAGCTTGCTGTCCTGACTCCCGATCTCGTCATGTCAAACAGTACTTATAATTAATTCGAGAATAATAATTAATATAGTTTTTAAGAATCTAAAAGTAAGGTTAAAGGCGGCAATAATATTATAATATTCCTTCTCAGACGACTCATCCAAAAATTCAGACTACATGTGAATATTCTTTATGAATTTATAATCCCTTTAATTAGTTTGATAAACTCAGAGCTAAAATATATGTAGCTGCAATCCTTTTACAGAATATTATATATATCTCAGTACTTAATTCGAAGCTCAGCTTCAAAAAAGATGATGAATTCAAACATCTTTTATCGATCATTCATTCATGTTATTCATAATTTATACCATTCTGATCACAAACTTCTCTCATTTTTTTTTCTTCCTTTTTGGGTCTCTGCTTGATAACAGCAATGCAATGGAAAGATATCAGAAGGAGATGAAGACTCTAGCAGAGCGAGTAGCCCGTCTAATCTTCAGGTCATTAAGCATTAATTCCGGAGAAGAGATAAGCTGGCTAGGTTCAAGCTCCATTAATGTCTCCACAGCTTTACAGCTAAATTCATACCCTTCCTGTCCGGACCCAAACCAGGCCATGGGTCTAGCCCCCCATACCGACACCTCCCTCTTGACCATCCTCCACCAAAGCCAAACAATAAATGGCCTCCAAATTTTCAGGGATGGAGTCGGATGGCTTCCTATTTCTCCACTCCCCGGTGCACTTTTTGTTAACGTGGGAGATCTCTTCCACCTTATCTCCAATGCCCGATTTTCAAACGTTCTTCATCGCGTGGTCGTGAACGGCACTCGGCAGAGATTGTCCTTCGCCTACTTTTATGGTCCGCCAACTGAGTTTGTCATGTCGCCTCTGTGTAAGGGTTTGAATTCAGGACAAGTACCTCTTTACCGCTCTGTGGCAGTGAAAGATTATGTTAGTCTGAAGGCCAAACATCTGGACAATGCGCTTTCTATTATCAGAATTGATTAAATTAAATGAAGAATTAAAAAAAAAAAATAAGGGGGAATAAAAGAAGAAGAGGATGGATGAAAAGTCAAGCTAGGCCGGCAAAGTGATGCAATATTTAATATATGCTTATAATTCTAATTTCTGTTGCAAAAAGCTTAGACAGAAAGTTCATCATGTATTGGAAAAGGGTTTTTATAATTAGAATCATGATGCACTCATTAACCATTAATTTCTTTGTTTTTAGTAATATATCTATATATAATATATAAAGAACTGATCTTGGTTCTGTCTTTGCAGTACGTAGTGTGATTAATTATATCAGTTAAAACCTTTTAGCTGTCACCATTTCCACGGGTAGTTCAAGTTTTTAGACGATGCATCGACGCTTTAATTGATCAGAATATCTCTCAGCTTGGATCTCAATCGATCCTGACCTCTCTTTGTGCCAATTGGTGAGGAGAGAGGAGCTCTAGATCTTCATTTACCCACCATTTCAGGTCTCTTCCAGCTTGCTATTACTTAAAGATTATATGAGTGATGATCATTATTCAATCATCTCCTTGATACAAGCATCGCACCACCAACGTTTTAGGCTATCAATCTACAAATCAAAATGAAACAAGGTCCATCAAATTCATAGGCGCATGCGCCCCAGGAGCTGATCAAGTCTCAAGCGTTGTTGTGTCTACGAGCTAGCCTTCTGGAGACGGCCACCAGTACGCAGACCAATTCATCATGATGAATTAAGTTTACAACTTCAAATCATTCTCAAGATCTATGTTACAATCGATGCTCGATCCAGTACTACCACTGCCTCATCATGTATCGTATCTTGGATCTCGACAATGCTTTGATCGGATTGATCCAATGTATTGTCACCACGATAAACTTATAGATCGGGTACGTACAATCTTTCATGTCCCGACACACTCACTGCATGCAACAGGCAAATCAAAATGGTACGTCGTTAACACGCTGAATCACTCAGTACCAGCTAGCTATCATGTGATATATAGTCGTTTCCATAACACGTGTTTGGTCTCTCCTCCTTCCTTTATTAACTTCTTGTTGTACTTCTCCTCATGATCCAAATCCGTTTTTTCTGTTATAATTTTTTAAAAAAATTTATCATTATTTTTTTTGTTATGCCATCAAATATCTAATAAAATGCTATAATATTCATGCTATATTTAAAATAAGCAACCCTTCTATTAAGTAATTATAAATGAATCATATATATAAATGAGTTTTACTACTCATTATCATCGTCACTATACATCATACTTATTTTTAATTTTATTTTTCTTAAATTAATTCTATTTTTTTACTCATTATTTATACACTATATAGTTAATAAGAAAAAAAAAATTATATATGATATATGGTGTAAGAATGATGATTATAATTTTATATATATATATATATAGTATTCTTAGAGAAAAATATAAAATATTTTAATTATTATTTTTCATGTCATTCGATCTACCCTTATAAAGAAGATCACACAAGGAATAAAAAAAAATATGTTAAAATATTCTGCAAGCATTGTAGTACTCCGAGATGCGTGGCAATATTCGTCGGTATATATTAAAGTCATCCTACACATGGGCCGAGGGATACGCCACAAGTCTTGTTTAGAACGGAGAAAATGGGATGTCTGTCAGTTCAATTAATTTACGATTGGGAAAAGAACTATCTTGGCTCTATATGCATGCAAAAAGATATTGATCCAACCCGATCAGCAGTACCACTAAAATCAAAGATACAAAAAGAAGCTAGGCCGGAAGGAGTATATATCAATATTACTATTAGAAACCAGCCTAACCCTGCTAGCTATATATATAGCTGGCCGACCGAACAATTTCATGTAAAAAATGGACATTTTTCTACATGAAATGACACATATATAGAAAGTAGGAAACCTAAGAAGAACACGGAATTGATCAGGATACGTACGTGACAAACAAAATTTAAGGCACCCACAAAACTCCAGAAAATCAGCGTAAGCATGCAGGAAAAAATTAATAAAGCATGCGGAAAGAAAACCGTCCAAAAGACACAACACGTCTTTTACGCTCGACCACGGCATAGGGCGCCATAGGCACGTGTAAATTCGTAGAAACCTAAGACCTATTTCTCACTACATGATTTCGGACAGAAAATCATCCGGCCGGTAAACAGCACAATCGATCAGTAACGACAAACAAAAAATAAAACAAAGAAATAGTACTAAAAAGGCTATGAATTTGTAATTAAAAGTTCATGTCACGTAAAAGGGAACTGTCTAGGGAAAACGACCTAAAGTTTCCATCTTTGAGGGGATCTATCGAGTGAGCGTCTTCTTACTTTTGAGATATATTTTTATGTATCACTCATGTATGAGTGCTGCCGTCACAAAAATCACATAAAAATAAGGAAGGATTTGTATTTACAAGCGTGTAAAGCTATACGCGTTTATAGACACTCCGACATATATATGTATATATATTTATATATATATATAATGCCCATATTTAGTTTTAAAATAATTGAATTTTAAATTTATTTTATATATTAAAATTTTACAATATCATCGATGTCATTGATTTATCGTTTAAATTATTAAAATTACTATTTAAACTTGTATTTGATATTTGTTTTTTAAAAAAATTTTGAAGGACCAAAATCATGATTTTTTGATAATTTACTAGGATGGCTGGAGCTTTATCGAAGGTAAGTTTTTCGATTAGCCACAAAAATAATCGTAATGGTTTGTCATTGGCGTCATGTTTCTCTTTCGAACCTTCGTGTCTCTTTGCATTTTTTTTTTAAAAATAAAAAGAAAATAAAATAAAATTACCTTATTAGAGCATTCCATCCACATCTCTATATCTAATCCTTAACCAAATTATAGGGAAAAGAAAAAGAAAAGTGAAGAAAATTCATCTACATCCAATTCCCTAAATTAAAGGATGTGTAAAGTAGCTAGCTCCCCAAGCTACTCTACATATTCTAAATCATTCTTTTGATTATTTTATTTTAAATTTATATTTTAATAGAATATAAACAGAGAATATAAGGAGAAGTAAGAGAACAAAACAATAAAAAAATAATAGAAAAATAATAATTTAATATAATAAAAAATGATAGAGAATGAGATGTAAAAAGTTTTTAAAAGATAAATACAATTTAAGAAAAAATTACAAGAAGTGTGATTTCTAATCAATTTTAAAAAAATATTATAAGGATCATGATATTGAAGAATTATCTCACATTATTTATAGATAAAGTCTTAGACATGTTTATAAGTAATAAACAAATCTCTCTTGTTGAATCGATTTTATGAGATGAGTTAGACTCATAAATTTTGTCATAATATCAGGGTCTATTACAGAACAATGAAGATCCATATTACTTATCTTGTGATAATGATTAGAAAAAAATACTGACTTGCATGTAAGGGAGGGTGTTAAGAAATTATTCTATATTGCTTGTGGACAAGGTCTTAAGTATATTTATAAATAAGGAACAAAACCCCTCTTATTAAACTGATTTTATGAAATGAATTATGCTAATAAATTTTTTTATAATATCAGAGTTTGCTAAAGGGTAAATAAAGATACATACTACTTATCCCGTGATAATTATAAAAAAAAATACTAATCTGCACATAAGAGACGAGTATTGAAGAATTATCTCACATTATCTGTAGATAAAATCTTAAATATATTTATAAGGAATAAATAAATCTCTTATTAAATCAATTTTACTTTATGAATTAGATCCATAAATTTATCCACATTGATTAGAATGCCCATAGAATTGAAGTGAGAACTATATTCTAGTAGTTGATTATGTGATTGAGTTATGTCCCTCTGCGTCAGCCTACTGCAACTAGGCTTAGACAAAGTGAGAAGAGATACGGTAGGTTGCGTAAGAGTTCATCAAACCCATCGAATGAGTACAAAGAAGATCTCTTGCTTAGAATGCAAACGAATCTTAAAAACAAAGAAAATTAAATAAATAAAAGAACATGAGGGGTCTGTCAACATATTTAAAATTGAAAAAGATATCGTTACGTTCGGATGGATAATTGTCGTTTAGCAATGAAATGGACCCAGGGAGCGATCTAATCTAACTATGTTTTTCAGGCAATCAATTAAATTAATACAGCGTTGGTGCAAATTAAAAATCCTAAACGGGTCCGACCATTCATAGGAATTGTCATTAATAGCTAGCAAATTTTAAACAGGTCATTATTAATATTACGCTCTGTTTTATATTTGTAATATCTTTAAAGTACTTCTTATATAAATATAAAATTTTGAAAAAGATAACTAAATATAAAAGAAGGTATAAATCATTGTTGCTGATATTGTTTATAGATAAATATCAGTCCAATAATATTCTTGTGAAGTTTCAAATAATTGATACGGAGAAATCTCCACGTATATTAGCCATTTATGTATGCCTTCTGAAGTTTTCGATTTAATAGGAGAATGCAGGACACATGGGTGGTGGTCCTACATTGCCTACACCTATTGCCAATCTAAAATTGTCCTTACACGGATTGTTTGGGCATTTGAACACCGAGTGTGGATGGGTGCCGTTCATTGGCTGGTGCTCACACTGGACGCTTGGAGACAAATGGCTGGGTTGCTCTGCGCCTGTTCATATATACGACAAATTGTCATATGGAAATTAAATATAGATAGAAAAAAACTCATCTCCTTTTTGTATGGATTTAGTTGCTCTCTGTCCCTATTCATATACACGACAAATTTTATATTAAATTCAAAAAGTTTAATGTTCTTTATGTTTGAATTGTCAGGATTTCAATAGGACCTTCGTTTAATTATATAAAATAAATTTATAAATAGTTGTAATTTTATAAAATTTATTAAATCTATATTATAATAAAAATAATTTTATAATATAACGTAACATAATATCATAATTTATTATGACTAAATTTTTTCCTTTTAAATTCTATTTTCTCTTCTTAATAAACAAATATTATTTAAAGAGTGAAGCTTCAGTGCTCTACAAAGAGCAGTTCAGAAATCAGAACTTCAGATAAAGATAATTTTGTCAGCTCTGCCAATTTTAAATTATCTATAACAAATATGTCTTTTTTAATCAGCACGGAGTCAGCAATCACGTGCATATGTGAATGCAAACAAAATTCAATAGTTGCTGCATTGTCTTGGTGTGAAAAGAGTTGGGGAAGAATCCCACCCTCTAGACAGGGATAATGGAGATCAGTAAGAGAAAAAAGTTAAAAAGATTTACTGAATTAAGCTTTTGTTTATTACCACTTAATTCTTTTATTTTTATTTTTTAAGGGTATACCAGTTATTCATTTCCAAGTGAGCAAAAGACAACATATATTAATAAATAATGAAGCCAGCTTGATCGATTGTACATAAAAATTACAGATCTATACAGCAAAAAAAGAATAGAAAAAAAACAGAACTCACATAGAAATTTGACCTGCAATACTAATCACCTCCTCTTGCTTGACACAACAGGTAAGCATTATGTAGAACTTTGGCAGCGCAGTTTTTCATTCTTTGCGCATTCCTCCTGTGGAAATCGAAAGATTAGGTTACGTGATGCGAGTGATTGGCCATGGAGTAGAACAATTAAAACAGAGCCCAGCCAAAATAACGAACAGTCAGTAGACTAGGAACTAATGGTGACGAAACAATAGTGCATAGCTGCTAATATCTAACCCAGAACTAATGAAGTATTGTTACCAGTCAATGCACAAAAAAATTACGCTATAGATTATGGTAGATGCTATGCTATAGATTATGGTAGATGCTATGTGCTGAAACCTTATTTTCAACCAAACAATTCACCCTTTTTCCCCGAAAAGAAATTCTCGAACCTTGGTTGAATCTCACAAAAATGGCAAAAGAGATTGGGCTTAGAAAGGATCAATCCACAAACCGTCAAAACAGGAGGTCTTGGGTTCCTCAGTATTACAAGTAACAAGTGGACTTTACTGTCTCACAAACCCATTCTGAACCCAAATCCAGGAAGCAAAAACAATAGACCGCATTTTTATTTTATGTAAGAACATCCATTAATAGACCGCATTTTTATTTTATGTAAGGACATCCATTAATAGACCGCATTTTTATTTTATGTAAGAACATCCATTAATAGTATTTGATGTTGCTAACAATATGAATACATTGCTGCATGATTATCACACTAGTTACCTGGAAAGCTTTTAACAGCGTGTAACAGCGTCTTTGCTCTGCAGAAGCAGCAGCATTTTGCTGTTTGAGAGCATCACAAACCTTCTGCTCTTCTTGAAACCCAAGTTGGACCTTTTCTTGTTTCTATAAAATGGATGCAGCAGTAAGAACTTCAATGACCGTGGGGGGAGAAAAAAAAAAAAAAAATCTACAGAAGCACATATATGAGTATTATTGTACACCTTTTAGTATATATCATTTAAGTCTTTTTGTAAAAATCATGTAGTTTTATAATCGGGCCAAAGAAATATCCTCTCCACCACCCATTTTTCTAATCTCCCCTCCCCTAAGTCATTCCAAAGGCAATTATTCTAGCAACAGATATATATTAGGAGTTCGGTTACCAAACAAGTAACAGAATATATCACTCCGAGGGAAGTAAATTTGATGATATTTTAAAATTTGGCAACATGCCATGTCTTATATCTAAATTATAAAGCCAGTGGTTCCTCCTTTAAATCTGGCCAAGTCCCTAATCAAACCCTGTATCTTCTTTGAAAAAGAAGTGATAAGTACCTGTTGAATGGTCTTCACAATTCCCTCCATGGAATCAATAAGTTTCTTGCGACCATCAGCATTAGTAATGGCTTCTTGGAACTTCACAAAGTCGCATGTAAAAGGAGATGGTAGTGAGATTTAAGCAGTGACAGAAAGGCCTGTAACCTTCAGCACATAATTAAATAACTGAAAACAGCAGCAGATCCCTTTAGAGACACTTGCCTGGCCTCAACATTTTAAGAATGTTGATTTCAAGTCATGCAATCTCATTGGTGGCCAAATTACATGCAATTAAAATAAAAAATAAAAGCACACCCCATCTAAATGAAAATGATATGCAGCAGAACCTGAGCCTTTATTTTAGTTGTTCTCTGCATCACCTAAAACAGACCATAGATTCTCACTCTTTCTTTCTAAATACTGTTTAGTAGTTAAGCAATTCAGTTATAATGAAACATCCATAAGTCAAAAACTGTACTTGATCCTTCTAAAAATTTAGTTATATGGTATTTTTGTCATCAAGAACTCAAAAGTAAAGATCTTGCAATTTAGCATGTAAATCTAGTAGGCCTGAATAACATGCACTATCGAAATGTGAGCTCTACTCACTATCTACTCTTTCTGGTTGCTTAGCATACAGCCACATCTAATGCAGGACAATGAAAGACCCAGTGACCAAGATTTTGCAGTCACTGAGAATTCAAAAGTAGGATCTTGGATGGTGATATGTCAATATGCTAGACCTGAGGCTGAAAAACATGCATTACAACTTCACCATCTCCAATCTTTCCGTTTAATTAGCATATAGCCATATCAAAAGCAGGACTGCACCATGCAAGACCCAGCAGTCTGGATTTTGTATCTATGAGATTATAAAGCAAAATTGGCAGTGTAACCAATAACAATTGCTGCTTCTGACATTTAAATAATAAGCAAATTCGAGGAATACAAACCACTAGATTTGGAGAGAGAGAGAGAGAGAGAGCATATACAATAGAATTTTCATAAAAGATAGAACATTTCCTCAACTTATTTGACCAACCTGGGAACTTATTGAATTCAATAAGGATGTTTCCTTTAGCATCAGTTCTTTTATCTCCAAAAGAGCATTATAGGTACCATAATTTTTACGAGTTTGGCGATGTTTTTTCTGCACAGTAGAAAGACACATAAACCTCTACAAGAGTTAATCGAAAGATTAAAAAAAAAAAAAACAGATTCAGGGTAAAAGGAGAAAAGTAGAATAAAAAAGGCAGTCCAATCAACTGCTAGAGCCATTCTTATTTAACCTGGATATGGACATACAGCTCCGAAAATCGGCGTTCATACCTGCAACATATTTATCAAGAAAGTAAGCAGACTATCCAAAAGAGATTGTCTTAAAGCTGTAAGGTATGAAAGGCTGAAAAGAGGGCCATAAACGTTGATGCAGATAAGCGACATTGATAAATTGATTTACAGTATCTCATAGGCCTCTTAGATTAACAAGAAAATGTTATAAAACAAGTGCAACCATATGGAGTATGGCAAGACAAATGACTACAAGTGACACCATATGCCAACTTCACTGTTGCCATTAGCTCCCCAACTTTTCCAAATGTTCTCATGACAGAAAATGAGAAATGGACTGACCCTGAGAATTTATGAGGAGGATATAAACTGAATAACAATAAGAGGCAAGAAATGTATCAGGAGGATTACGATCACTTTTTTTCGTCGGGTGTTAAATGTTTCATCTGATTATTTAGATATGAAGAGGAAATGGTGGGTAATAGCTTCTGCTTTATCAAACACTCAATATTTTATTAGTGTCAGTCCCCTAAGAATAACTATGCCTTTAGTAGTATTTAAGAGAAACTGATTAGAAAACTCCATAGAAGTTTGAGACCGTCTCAGTGTAGCAGAAAACCACATATTGTAAGGGGTAATAATGTCTTGTAAGCAAAATGAAAAATAACGTCAGGAACAAATAACAACGTACTGGATGAGTTCCGATTGGGATGGCACGTCATCAAGCTGCCGCTTCACAGCAATAATTGCCCTACATCTAGCTGCAAGTTCCTACAAGAAGCATACATGCATTGTTTATTAGTGATCAGTACAAAATAAAAAAATGGTCTCTCTCTCTCTCTCACTCTTTATTTCTTATGAAAAGGAAAACTAACATCAGGCAGATTTTCTTGCAAAAGGAAACTTGCAGATAGGGATCAAGAGAGAAAAATCTACTATCTCAAAAGTCAATCATTGTATCATATAATTAGTCACTTACCTTGACTGCCAACATTAACAAAAGAACAAAAGAATAAATAAACTGAACTTTGGTAGGTCAGAATTGAACAGGTAGTCTGCTGCAAAGGGGTGATTTGCTGTGATTGTATAGGAAAGCTTTACTTTACTGAAAAAAACACTTGGATTGGTAGAGATAATTTTTTTCCTTGAACGGTGAGCATTAAGAAATGTAAACTTTTGAGATAATTCAAACAGCTTGTTTTCTAGAATACAAATAAGGAAGTGGGCTTAAGAGTAAAAAATACTTATAAGAAAGGAAATGAAGCAGCTCAGCTCAATTAGTTCACGCGTATTAAATATCAATCGTGCACTACTGCCAATTTGAAGAGATCTCATGCAGATTGTTTATGATGATGTTCCAGCAGGATGTGCCCAATGTTGTGCCTTAACTCTTCCACCACAAAGGAAGATGAATAAATAAAAATATTCTAAACTACAATTTACCTTTTTTGCTGCATGCAGTTCCTCCAAAGATTCAACCAAAGAATGATTGAGACTATCAGAGGGAATCTTGCCATCCCAGTCACTTGCTATTCTTCCCTCCAATTCAATAACATCAGCTTGCAGTTCCGAGCGTTTTACATTACAATTGGACTGGAATTCAGATTCTTGAATTTCCAGATTCTGAACAAACATTCCACTAATGTGCATCAACCAATAAATAAAATGCATAAATGAAGCTTAATGGAGAAAGATACAAAAAATACACATAGAATTTCTCTTTTCAACTGGCTTAAGACAGATTGGTCACAATATCAGTGGCCAAATATCTAAGTGATGTCTGTATGTTCCATCTGTTGTTCAGGATTTTACCGTAGCATTAGTTCCCTTTTTTTGTCTTAACTATGCTGAAACATCTTGTAATATGAGCATCTTATATACAGGAAAAACTACCAACGTTGATGTGGAGTTAACAGAAGAAGTCCATCTAGGAAAGCATTCTTAAATTTCATGAGAGAGAAAGAGAGAGGCAGTCTGACAGGGAGATGGGGATCAGGTTCCTCTCAAATTGGAAGAAACTACAGGTGATGTAGTTCTTGCAAGGCTTCTCTCAGACGTGTGTGAATAACAAATTTTAGCATTAACATGAACTAAAATGTAAACACAAACAATGTTCCTATTTGAGTAAGATGCCTGAATATATTCACAGATCGGAAAGATAGCCCACCTTTAACGATCCCAAAAGTGGTATCAATTTCTGCACAGCAATATTAGCACCCTCCTTATCTATTCTCTCTCGTAGAAGTTTAATTTTGTTCATAACATCGAGCCCGAGCTCTTGTTGATTCTGGAACACACAGAAGAACAAACTTGAGAATGTAAAAATGACCAGAGGCAAATCAAATCAATCCGACCACCCCACCAAAACCTCAATTGTTTAAAAATAGTTTTTTTACTAATTAAAAACTTGTTAAAAAATAATTTCCCGAATCCCTAAGCACATCTCTTAAAGAAAAAGCCAAGAAAGCATGCTTCCAATATTCAGAAACCAAAACCAAAAACTCACTACATTAAAAACCTTTCCGCATTGAAGTAATCTCACGCTCAAATTATGACATTATAAGCAAAATCACCTTTTAACCCTGCGGAGTTTAGACATCCTTACAAGGACCAAGCAACTTCAATCGTACAAAATGTAATTACAATAGCAGTTCAAAATCAACCGAATATTTAGAAGGCCTGTTGCTGTTTCGAATGAAAAATAACACATAGAGACATAAACCATGATAGTCTTGTAGTATAATAATCAAAAGCGTTAGGTTACAACGAGTTAGTTACCTCATGATCCCTGTCATCATCTTGTAAGGTCCTAACACGATTAACAAGCCACTGTACGACGGGAAAAATGGCTTTGAAGTCTAGAACTTCAATTTGAGAAGCTTTAACATGGTGTGGGCAACCGATTAACCTCAGAGCTTCCTCAATGCGATTTTCAATCTCACTGCACCCCATAACGCAAAAGGCAACATCAATATCAACCATCAAAGAGAGATTTGAAATTTTTTATTCAATTATAAAAATTATTCACGGCATTGATTGCAATCATATCGTGGCGCATAAAGATGATTCGGAGAGGGTTACGTGCATTTCCTCCAAGTGTGTTAGGGTTTCGTCGTTAACGGCAGCGATGCACCAGACGATGCCTGAACAGAGCTTTTCGGAGGCAGATATATCGGTTTTAACGGCGTCGGCATAACCGACTGAGAGGAGAAGATCATAAATCCGCCCAAGAGAAATCGGTGATCCGGACTCGGACAGGAAGTGAGACTCGGCCATGTCGTTTCGACCCGCTCGTTTGAGGCAAAGAAGGAGTTTCGAGTCCTTATCCCTTTCATAGCTAACCCCCCATTCGGACTGCTTTGTAATTGTCGAATGTAGATAGTGGAAGTTGGGCTCGCTAATTCTGTTATCAGTGGACTCTGGCCTAACAGCCTCTGGGCACACCTTCTATGTCTTAGAAATTCAACCAGGCGAAAATAAGATTTTTTTTTTTTTTTTTTTTTTTTTTTTCTAAGCAAGCATATTTTATTAAAATAAAAGATGATACAAGTTAGAGAGGATGGGATTTCCTAACAAAATTTCCAAAGCAAATAATCACAATGCAAACGAAGTAGAAAAAAAAGAAAAAAAGGGTTTTGAGACTAATTTTTTAGTCTCTACCCAAATCCTACAAAGAGGGTATCGTCTTAAAAGATGTTTTGAAGGTAAGCTATCGCCAAAGGCAGTGGAAGCGGAAGCATTGTAGTTGAAAGTCTTGAAGTATTTATTGGTAAGGTCCTTAGTTTCTTTCATAAGATCACCGGTTAGGAAAAGCAAAACTCCTGATAGACTGGCATCGGAAGGGCATAAATACAGTCGCCAAAAATTCGAACAACGCCTTTGAAGTGGCCCGTGAGGACCACGCGCTAGTAGTTTTGAGAAAAGGTAAAGTGTATAATTAAAAATAATAATTTCTTTTTTTTTCATATAACTTCCATATTTTTTTAAAAAAATATGCAGTAATTATGCATTATATAATTGCGAATGTCATTTATCTATTTTTTATAAGATTTGTTGGGATTTCAGCTTTTACTCAATTAGGTTTGGATATAAAAGTCTCCACAATTCATCTCATCTAATTAGTGCAACTTTTTAAAATTTCTATACAAAATATAATAAGCAATTTAATATTATCAAATTATAAAATAATAATAATATTAAAAAATAATATTCTAATAATATTTTATTTAATTTTTATTTTTCAACTTAACTCACTATCCAAATCTTCCATTGATAAAAATCAACACATGCATTGTATATAGTTCCATTTGAGCTATTCTAATAAAAATATCCCGAAAGAGCATACTTTTTTTAAGTTTAATATATAGCAAGGATCGGAACTTTTTTTTTTTTTTGAAAAATATAACCCAGATCATATATAATTTGAAATTAGGCAGGACTGAAGAATCAATGGTTGAAATTAAGAAAAAAAATTAAAAGATTTCGTTGTGTTGTTTGCTAAAAAGTTAACAAAAACTGGACCATCAACCATCGAGGAAAGATCTTAACGCATTGTTCTAAATAGGGTTGAGTTCGGTCTGGTCTGAGGAGGTTTTATGGACCGGACTATACCTATTCAGTCTAGAGTTTTCCCACCTTAGACCGAACTGAACTCCCTAAGGGTCGGGACGGTCCGGTCCCATTCGGTCCGATCCAGTTCAATCGGTCCATTCAGTCCATAGTTGATTTTTTTTTTTAATCTTATGACATTTTATTTAATACTTATATAATTATATTATGATATATTTAATATATCATAATATATTGTTGGGATTTCAGCTTTTACTCAATTAAGTTTGGATATAAAAGTCTCTACAATTCATCTCATCTAATTAGTGCAACTTTTTAAAATTTCTATACAAAATATAATAAGCAATTTAATATTATCAAATTATAAAATAATAATAATATTAAAAAATAATATTCTAATAATATTTTATTTAATTTTTATTTTTCAACTTAACTCACTATCCAAATCTCCCATTGGTAAAAATCAACACATGCATTGTATATAGTTCCATTTGAGCTATTCTAATAAAAATATCCCGAAAGAGCATACTTTTTTTAAGTTTAATATATAGCAAGGATCGGAACTTTTTTTTTTTTTGAAAAATATAACCCAGATCATATATAATTTGAAATTAGGCAGGACTGAAGAATCAATGGTTGAAATTAAGAAAAAAAAAATTAAAAGATTTCGTTGTGTTGTTTGCTAAAAAGTTAACAAAAACTGGACCATCAACCATCGAGGAAAGATCTTAACGCATTGTTCTAAATAGGGTTGAGTTCGGTCTGGTCTGAGGAGGTTTTATGGACCGGACTAGACCTATTCAGTCTAGAGTTTTCCCACCTTAGACCGGACTGAACTCCCTAAGGGTCGGGACGGTCCGGTCCCATTCGGTCCGGTCCAGTTCAATCGGTCCATTCAGTCCATAGTTGACTTTTTTTTTTTAATCTTATGACATTTTATTTAATACTTATATAATTATATTATGATATATTTAATATATCATAATATATTGTTGGGATTTCAGCTTTTACTCAATTAAGTTTGGATATAAAAGTCTCCACAATTCATCTCATCTAATTAGTGCAACTTTTTAAAATTTCTATACAAAATATAATAAGCAATTTAATATTATCAAATTCTAAAATAATAATAATATTAAAAAATAATATTCTAATAATATTTTATTTAATTTTTATTTTTCAACTCAACTCACTATCCAAATCTCCCATTGATAAAAATCAACACATGCATTGTATATAGTTCCATTTGAGCTATTCTAATAAAAATATCCCGAAAGAGCATACTTTTTTTAAGTTTAATATATAGCAAGGATCAGACTTTTTTTTTTTTTGAAAAATATAACCCAGATCATATATAATTTGAAATTAGGCAGGACTGAAGAATCAATGGTTGAAATTAAGAAAAAACAAATTAAAAGATTTTGTTGTGTTGTTTGCTAAAAAGTTAACAAAAACTGGACCATCAACCATCGAGGAAAGATCTTAACGCATTGTTCTAAATAGGGGTGAGTTCGGTCTGGTCCGAGGAGGTTTTATGGACCGGACCAGACCTATTCGGTCTAAAGTTTTCCCACCTTAGACCGGACCGAACTCCCTAAGGGTCGGGACGATCCGGTCCGGTCCAGTTCGATCGGTCCATTCAGTCCATGGTTGATTTTTTTTTTTAATCTTATGACATTTTGTTTAATACTTATATAATTATATTATGATATATTTAATATATATATATTATATATTAATAATATGCTAATACTATTAGTCTATTAGTATATAGTAAATTAGTAATAGTTATTAACTTATTTGCTATAACTAATAATACACTAGTACTAATACTATAACTAATAACTATATGTAATAATAGTAATACTATATGTAATATACTAGTATTATTATATTTCTTCAAACACCACACATTTATTAATACTCTATGTCATACTATATTAAATAATAGTAATACTCTATGTAGTTATATTAAATACTATATTACTAATACTCTATATAGTTATAGTGATTTAATACTAACATATTACATATTAAGTTAACTATATTAATATATTATAAATTTATACATATATGATATATTATAATTTATACCATAACTCTTATAATATGTTAATATATTAATATATACTAGTACTATATATTATAGTTAATAGTTATACATTAAATAGTATAATAATACATTGATACTAAATATATATAGTTATAGACTTATAATGATTTAGTTATTATGAATTTACGATTAGTTATAGATTATTAGTAAAGTCTATATATTACGAATCCATTATAAGTCTATAATTATATATATTTAGTATCAATGTATTATTATACTATTTAATGTATAACTATTAACTATAATATATAGTACTAGTATATATTAATATATTAACATATTATAAGAGTTATGATATAAATTAGTATAGTATTACTTATAGTAATAGTATTATAATTTACGATTAGTATAGACTATTAGTAATATATATAGTTATAGACTTATACTAATATTAGTAATATTAGTTATGTTGAATCAATCAGTTAGTATAACTATTTTCTACATTATTAGTATTAATAATATTAGTATTAGTTATAACTATATATCCTATATTAGACTTAAGAGTCTTAGACTATATAATAGACTAATAGTATTAGTACAACTGTGTAACTATATATTAATACTAATTATAGTGAAAAGTATAACTATATAATAGTATTAATAGTAGACTAATTGTATAGCTATATATTAGTATTAGTTATAATGTTATAGTGATTTAGTATATTATAATTTATACTATAACTCTTATAATATGTTAATATATTAATATATATATATAGTAGTACTATATATTATAGTTATACATTAAAGAATATAATAATACATTCATACTAAATATATATAGTTACACAATTATACTTATAGTGATTTAGCTATATATTAGTATTAGTATTACTTATAGTATTTAATATAACTATATAGTCTATATTAGTATAAGTATAGCTATAGTATATTATAATATTAGACTATTAGTATTATTTTTTTTAATACCATATTAGACTATTAGTATTAGTATATAATTATAAATATAAGTAAAAAATTATATAATTAATTTATAAAATTATTTATATAAATTATATTTATTTTTTTTCATTCGGTCCGGTCTGGGATAGAAAACTCCTGGACTAGATCCAATTCAATCCGGTCCGGTTTGGTCCAAAAATGGTTTGTCCGATCGGTTAGGCTGGTTCGGACCGACCGATTCTCACCCCTAGTTCTAAAGGCTACGATAGACATTAATCAAACATAAAAAGAAAGCAAAAAAAAAAAAAGGGAAGAAGAACAGTAATAGAAAGGGACGAAACAACCACAACTGTATTAATTAAGCCAAAGTAGAGCTTGATTTTACATGCTCTTAAGTTCTAGATCATCTCATAGCAAACAAGTTAAGTTCTAGATCCCTGCAAATGCGAGCATCTGCATATGATAGTCTATGGACCTTGCCTTATCCGAATAAAAGAAATCGAGATAATCCTTGTAACGGAACTCTTTGAGCACTTGGGGATGTTCTTCATCAACAAGCTCTTTTGGTGCCTTGATATTGCTTCAATCCATGGGAACTACAAAAACTCTGAAAGAATAACGCTCTTTATCCCCAGTCATCATCACCCTATGATTTACAGCATGCATTATGCAATTACTCCACGCCTGCAAATTAAATCAATATCCCACCATCCAACATCAGATCTATGTTGTTAAGGACTAAAAGTTATGTTTGTAGGAGATGATCTCCAACTATAAACATTTATACCTATCCATTGCCCATCCTTGGTTTCAACTTCAAGGCCCGAAACTTTATCTTCACAAAGGATTGTAAACAATCCTTTATCGATATGAGCTATGAGTCATGTTGCCCAGATGACTAACACAAGAGGGAGGTGAATTGAGTTGTATTTAAAAAAATTAACAATTATAAATCAAATATAGAATATGAAATATAAACAAAATACGAAATAACAATAAATGTGACGCCCCCAAATTCCGTTTGGGATCGGACGGACATTTGAAGCGTCGAGATATGCAACACAAGGTTACCTGCCCACGTTCATGACATATAAGATGCAATAATCCTAACATGCATCTAACATTATGCAATATTCGCAGCGGATAATTTTTTTCTTTAGCAATACTATGCACCAAACTGAAAATATCCTAATACTGAAAACTTACTTCATACATAAAGATCCATTGAATAACTAAGATCACAGCACTATTCCAAAATAGTTATGATCCAATAGTACTGGAGATGCAACTCCATCATACAAGTAGTAATTTAACTACTATATTAATATTAACGACGCACCGTCGTTCAGTCGACTGTGTCTAGTTGGTCAGCTCCTGATCCTCCTTCAGGTCCTGTAACAAGATCTACCATTCGGGGAGAATGGTAGTTGGGACTACCACAATGAGATTTGATTACAAATCTCAGCAAGTTAACAAAAAACTTCCATACAGACTAATGATGCATGTATGACAGTAAAAGCATAAATGCATAATCATATTCATAAGTAATTAAAGCATAACTTAGTATACAAGATAGCATAATTGACATAGCTTAAATTGAATCATGAACTGAACTTGACTTGACATGAACTTGATCTGAAACTTGACTTAGTATGAATTTGCTCTGAAACTTGAATTAATATGAAAAATACATACTCCACAGTTGTTGTGGCCCCATGTATTCTACGTGTAAATACATACTCCACAGTTGTTGTGGCCCCATGTATTCTACACAAACTTGACTTAACATTAAAAATACATACTCCACAGTTGTTGTGGCCCCATGTATTCTACACAAACTTGACTTAACATGAAAAATACATACTCCACAGTTGTTGTGGCCCCATGTATTCTACACAAACTTGACTTAACATTAAAAATACATACTCCACAGTTGTTGTGGCCCCATGTATTCTACACAAACTTGACTTAACATGAAAAATACATACTCCACAGTTGTTGTGGCCCCATGTATTTTACGCATCACAATTGTAGTTAAATACATACTCCACAGTTGTTGTGGCCCCATGTATTCTACACAAACTTGACTTAACATTTAAAAATACATACTCCACAGTTGTTGTGGCCCCATGTATTCTACACAAACTTGACTTAACATGAAAAATACATACTCCACAGTTGTTGTGGCCCCATGTATTTTACGCATCACAATTGTAGTTAAATACATACTCCACAGTTGTTGTGGCCCCATGTATTCTACACATCATAATGTACTCAAGATGAAATGTGACTGGAATACGAAAGGACTGAAGTCCTGACGTAACATAACGTGACTTGAACATAACTTAGAATACATGACCAACTTGAGATAGAAACATTTCGTAACATGGCATAACATATAATAGACAACATATTTAACATGACATACTTGCAACAGTAAATATTACATGACTTGACTTACATGTAATAAATGACATACTTAGTATGACGTACTTGTAATGTACAGTAATACATAACAGAATATATTATGTAACAGATAAAAATTGATGACAGAATAAATTCTGTATAATAGACAATTACATGATAACTTGACATGGCATGACACATATGATAACATACATACATACACTGTAGTTCCTTTACTTAGCACACATACACAGTAGACTGCTAGTAAGTTAAAAGCTAACTTACCTCGATCTCCGCGTTTCTTATAAAACTTCAAGTGCGATAACGAGGAACTGTAATTAGTGATTCTACAAGTTAGAACTAAATCACTAATAATTTGCAATATGGAAAATACTAACTTAAATAGTAAAATTTTCATTTTACTCTCTACATGTGGGAAAATGCCCGTTTTACCCATAACTTAAGGATTTTGCATACTAATTCCAAAAGTTACTAAAATTTACATTCCTCATGTAAATTTTGTCCTAAACTTAAATATCAACTCAGAAAAATTTAAAACAAAACACAACTATGAAGAACACACTATGGTCGAAACATCCATAGGCCATTTTCCTTTATTTTTGTTGCAATTCCTTCCAACTTCAAAACTCATGCTTAAACCAAAATTTTACAACAAACATCTTCCAATCCTAAGTTCAAAACCATACTTAAAACATCCATTTAGAAAAAGCTAATAATCAACACCAAACTTTTTTGTAAAAAGATCCAAGCACTTGAATCACAAGTTTTGACCTTAAATCAAAACATCTCCAAGAATTTCAAAAATCAAATCTTACTTCTAACATATTCATAATATCATCCTAACATCAACCATGCTTTAAATCATCAAACTAAAGTCACCAAAATCACAAAATAACATTTGGAGTTTTTGGTTTTACACTTAGTCCAAAAACAGAAACTTTTTCCTCAACTAGTTTTGATAAATCTCTTGATCTATGACTTATAAATATATGATCTTCAAACCAAACCATTACATGGTTTAAAAAGATGTCCTAAAACATATACAAGCTTCTAATTCAAGATCACATGGTTAGAAATTAACCAAAACATAAATTTAGCCAAGAATATCCACACTTTGGCTTATCTGAATATCTCTTTGCATAAAATTTCATATCTTTGAAACTAACATCAAATATCTTCAAAATAATAATATAACATGTATATAAGATGTTTAGGATCCTCCAATAAAATTATCAAAGTCATTAGAATAGGTTTAGACCACCAAAGAGTTAAACTTTCTCAAAACAGAAACTGTTTTCCTCTTCCAGTTTCTAAGTTTCTAAATCTAAGAAAATCTTTCATCAAAACCTTTAATCATGCAAAAATCCTCAATCAATAGTCATATATACATGTTAACAATACTCCATAAAAATTTCGGACCAATATCTATCCATTAGCTTGGTCAAAAACTCCAAACTATAACATATTCTCCAGTTTATCTCCCAGAATGACCTTTCTATAGTTTACACAATATTTGACTGACCAAATGATCTTCAAATGGGGCAAATAAGATATCCATGTAAACTAGACTCAAAAAGGAACAACTTATATGAAGGAGACTTTATGATAAAACACTTACAAAAGCTTCGAAATGGGTGTACAAAAGACCTCCTAAAAGCTGTCCGAGAGAGAGTGTTTGATATTCTTTTAATGGAAAGTGTAAATGAAGATAATTTCGTGGGGAGAGGTGGCTGGAGATACTTATGGATGAGATATGGAAGAGATGAGGCTGGAGTTGAGAGTTGAGTGTAGTTTTCTCCTACCCAACAAAAATTTATAAATGATTATCTTATAATATTCTATCCAATAATATCTAAAAAAAAAATCAACTTAAGATATTTTTATCTAATAATATCTATCAACTCAAAATATTTTTACCCAATAATATTCACGAAAATTACCTCAAGATATTTCTTTTTATCCAATAATATCTACAGTTTTGAACAGACGTTTTGTCCGAAAATATGAAAAAATGTTATTGCGCCATAAGACTTTAAATAATCCTCCGAGTCTAATGGCACAAACCATAATATATTTTGACACTTCTAACTATCTCCAATAATCAAAAATACACTTATGATACCATAGTAAATAATAACACTAACTATATAGTTAAACAAAAACCTATACGATTAATGGATTTGTGAAAACTTATGGGGTTCTCACGAGGTTCCTAAAGTTAATAGAAATTTCACAATTGAATTTCTAGCGGGCTGTTACAATAAATATAAAGAGTAAGGGTAAGAGAGAAGCAAACTCAGTATGTTAACGAAGTTCAGCCCCACTGCCTACGTCCTCGCCTCAAACTACCTCTTGAAGATCTCCAAATTCACTATTCAATCTCATTCAAGTGGAGATAGAAATCTATTACTTGACCTTTGAACAACACTGCTACAAAGGATCCGTGTAGAATACTCTCTACACTTGTAATCACTTTATATGTGGTGATTCAACTGTTTCATGTGTAGAACACTTTCTACACGCACAAGGGTTATACACACCCTTTTACTGATACAAGAGCTGATAGTGGGTAGGTTATCAGAAAACACTTCTCAATGAATGAAATAAGAACAATACAGCGCAAACTATATCTCTCTCAAAATGAATAAGGATTAAGACTCAATGCTTAGAGAAGAGAAAATGAAAGTTTTGAATGAATGTTATATGCTTTGGAGTTTTGGATGTTGTAAATGTAAAGCTCTCAAATGATCTATTTATAGGTATATGAGACTTCATGTGACGCCCCCAAATTCCGTTTGGGATCGGACGGACATTTGAAGCGTCGAGACATGCAACACAAGGTTACCTGCCCCCGTTCATGACATATAAGATGCAATAATCCTAACATGCATCTAACATTATGCAATATTCGCAGCGGATAATTTTTTTCTTTAGCAATACTATGCACCAAACTGAAAATATCCCAATACTTGAAACATACTTCATACATAAAGATCCATTGAATAACTAAGATCACAACACTATTCCAAAATAGTTATGATCCAATAGTACTGGAGATGCAACTCCATCGTACAAGTAGTAATTTAACTACTATATTAACATTAACGACGCACCGTCGTTCAGTCGACTGTGTCTAGTTGGTCAGCTCCTGATCCTCCTTCAGGTCCTGTAACAAGATCTACCATTCGGGGGGAATGGTAGTTGGGACTACCACAGTGAGATTTGATTACAAATCTCAGCAAGTTAACAAAAAACTTCCATACAGACTAATGATGCATGTATGACAGTAAAAGCATAAATGCATAATCAAATTCATAAGTAATTAAAGCATAACTTAGCGTACAACATAGCATAATTGACATAGCTTAAATTGAATCATGAACTGAACTTGACTTAGCATGAACTTGCTCTGAAACTTGAATTAACATGAAAAATACATACTCCACAGTTGTTGTGGCCCCATGTATTCTACGTGTAAATACATACTCCACAGTTGTTGTGGCCCCATGTATTCTACACAAACTTGACTTAACATTAAAAATACATACTCCACAGTTGTTGTGGCCCCATGTATTCTACACAAACTTGACTTAACATGAAAAATACATACTCCACAGTTGTTGTGGCCCCATGTATTCTACGTGTAAATACATACTCCACAGTTGTTGTGGCCCCATGTATTCTACACAAACTTGACTTAACATTAAAAATACATACTCCACAGTTGTTGTGGCCCCATGTATTCTATACAAACTTGACTTAACATGAAAAATACATACTCCACAGTTGTTGTGGCCCCATGTATTTTACGCATCACAATTGTAGTTAAATACATACTCCACAGTTGTTGTGGCCTCATGTATTCTACACAAACTTGACTTAACATTAAAAATACATACTCCACAGTTGTTGTGGCCCCATGTATTCTACAAAAACTTGACTTAATATGAAAAATACATACTCCACAGTTGTTGTGGCCCCATGTATTTTACGCATCACAATTGTAGTTAAATACATACTCCACAGTTGTTGTGGCCCCATGTATTCTACATAAACTGAATATACTCAAGATGAAACGTGACTGGAATATGAAAGGACTGAAGTTCTGACGTAACATAACGTGACTTGAACATAATTTGAAATACATAACCAACTTGAGATAATAACATTTCGTAACATGGCATAACATATAACAAACAACATATTTAGCATGACATATTTGTAATGTATAGTAATACATGACAGAATATATTGTGTAACAGAAAAAAATTGATGACAGAATAAATTCTGTATAATAGACAATTACATGATAACTTAGTATGGCATGACATATATGATAACATACATACATACACTGTAATTCTTTTACTTAGCACACATATACAGTAGACTGCTAGTAAGTTAAAAGCTAACTTACCTCGATCTCCGCGTTTCTTATAAAACTTCAAGTGCGATCACGAGGAACTGTAATTAGTGATTCTAAAAGTTAGAACTAAATCACTAATAATTTGAAATATGAAAAATACTAACTTAAAGAGTAAAATTTTCATTTTACTCTCTACATGTGGGAAAATGACCGTTTTACCCATAACTTAAGGATTTTGCATACTAACTCTAAAAGTTTCTAAAATTTACATTCCTCATGTAAATTTTATCCTAAACTTAAATATCAACCCAGAAAAATTTAAAACAAAACACAACTATGAAGAACACACTATGGTTGAAACATCCATAGGTCATTTCCCTTTATTTTTGTTGCAATTCCTTCCAACTTCAAAACTCATGCTTAAACCAAAATTTTGCAACAAACATCTTCCAATCATCAAAAACACACTTCTGATACCATAGTAAATAATAACACTAACTATGTAGTTAGACAAAAACCTATATGATTAATGGATTCGTGAAAACTTATGGGGTTTTCACGAAGTTCTTAAAGTTAATAGAAATTTCACAATTGAATTTCTAGTGGGCTGTTACAATCTCCCCTCCTAAAAAAAAGATTTCGTCCTCGAAATCGAAGTAAGTAAGAAATAACAAGTTAAGAAATATGTGTTGCTTACCAACCTGGTGTCTATCCCGTATATATTTACCTTTGAGATTATGTCATTCCTTAACTCTCTTATTTTAATCAACAATTATATTATACTTCTTTGCACAAGGTTGGCCAAGTTGTAACGACATACTCTCCAAACCTAAAACTTTAAGTAAATAATCTTCCGAAACTCTTCTTTAAAAAAAGCATAGGTGATATACTTTAAATGTTCTTGTAAATACCATAGTTAGTAAAGAATTCATCAAAATTAAACCGTTAACCTCTCTCTTTTTAACAAAATCGGTGGCACTCTGTTTTAGACCAGACAACTCTGATCCGCGTGATTTTTATAGGTCTTCTGTAGTTGTCAGGCGCCGCATAGCTACGACACTACTTTGTTCTTCTGTAATTGTCAGGCACCGCAGCTATGATACTACATTGCTCTTGTCTCTTGTAGAGAAATGATTCACGAGAGGTGATTCGTCATAATTTTCTCTATAAAAGAATTATTCAGTTCATCTTCTTTCTCATCTCATCTTCTTCACTTTTCTGAAATTAATCTGCATTCTTACTCTACAATCTCTTTCTGCTTACTCATTTTGCAATGGCTCAGCAATCTTCTCATTGCCAAAACATGAGGTATTCTGCACCTCGTTCCCCAATTGTTTCTGCTTCTTCCATAGGTGCTATCATGCAATCAAATAATGATCTGACTAATAAGTCGGAAAATGAACTTATCTACGAGCTTGTGAGTCTCGGTACTCGATACTCATCAGCCATTGTCGCATATTCTCAGAGACTGCAATCCAGGACTGGTGGGGTTGACAAACTCCACGAGAGTATTTCTCTGCTTCAGAGGCTTCTTATGGAATCCAACATGAAGATAGAAACAGTAAAGCGAGAGAACAGAGATTTAAAATCTTTGCTTAACTCTTCTTTTCGAGTGGCTACTCCTTTAGATAGGAGAGGCATGCAGATTTTTGAAGAGCAAGAACGTTTAAAGATTGAGGCAAAGAGCCTCAAATTTCTGTAATTTTGCTTTATGATAATAAAATAATACTTCACAAATATTCATATTTGTGTTTCTATCTTCTGGTATATGTTTTATGTACTCCATTTTATTTCTTTCAGGGATTTTCATATATATGACATGATCCAATGACTCATATAAATATGCATTTAATCATGCATATCCAAACTCTCAGTAATCTTCAAGTTAATAAAAACCTCAAGGAGTTCTACTGGTCTAGGACTAACTTACTTCTTTATAATCGCAACAATCAGTCATCTTCCTAGGTGGTACTTTGATAACTGACCAGTTAATAACTTAAACTTGAAACTTTCTCTCTTATGATTGTCATAACTCTTCTATCCATCATAAGTTATCAATTATTCTAACTCTAAATGATTTGTTCCTAATGTTCACATAAATCCTCAAGACCAAGATTTTACTCTCCATATAATAGTCTTCAAAAGAAGACCGATCTATGTATCCATAAAAATAGTGCTTTGTCAGAAATCATTTACTGGTGGCGTGGTAATACTATTATCATAAATAAATCCTACCAAGGCTAAAGTTTCTCCTAATCAAATTACTCTTCCAAACACAATTTCTATCGTATTCTCAGAATCAAAACAATTCTCCAAATATGTGGAATACCATTTATCAATCCTACATATCCTTTCTCATATTACTAAAAGGTATTCTATATCTACATTGGTATGAACAATAATACTTCTAATGAAAATTGTTACTCTTACTACTAGGGTAACAATTTAGCTTCCAAGCTGAATTCTCAAGCATCACAATTAATAGAAACAATGACTCGTTTGAATCAAACAATGTACAATTTACCAACTCCAATGACTTGACCTACTCCAAAATAACAATAATGCAATACTACCATCAATTGCAATCAGATCAACGTTAACTATGTTTACCTCAACTAATTCTTCATCCATCGGGAAATTCTGATCCTCTTGATTGTTATCTCCCTTAGGATTCCGAAATATTCTATCACGAGTCATGTGTCCCTTCTTGAAACACACGAGTATATATATTACAACCACATACTACCCTTTATACCTTAAGAAATTCAAGCCTACTGACGACTAAAATTTCAAGTCTAATGTTTGGTGCATTTCTTAAGGACATGTGGATTTACTGCCCAGAGACGTATTGCTCTGATACCACCCTGTGACGCCCCCAAATTCCGTTTGGGATCGGACGGACATTTGAAGCGTCGAGACATGCAACACAAGGTTACCTGCCCCCGTTCATGACATATAAGATGCAATAATCCTAACATGCATCTAGCATTATGCAATATTCGCAGCGGATAATTTTTTTTTTTAGCAATACTATGCACCAAACTGAAAATATCCCAATACTTGAAATATACTTCATACATAAAGATCCATTGAATAACTAAGATCACAGCACTATTCCAAAATAGTTATGATCCAATAGTACTGGAGATGCAACTCCATCGTACAAGTAGTAATTTAACTACTATATTAACATTAACGACGCACCGTCGTTCAGTCGACTGTGTCTAGTTGGTCAGCTCCTGATCCTCCTTCAGGTCCTGTAACAAGATCTACCATTCGGGGGGAATGGTAGTTGGGACTACCACAGTGAGATTTGATTACAAATCTCAGCAAGTTAACAAAAAACTTCCATACAGACTAATGATGCATGTATGACAGTAAAAGCATAAATGCATAATCAAATTCATAAGTAATTAAAGCATAACTTAGCGTACAACATAGCATAATTGACATAGCTTAAATTGAATCATGAACTGAACTTGACTTAGCATGAACTTGCTCTGAAACTTGAATTAACATGAAAAATACATACTCCACAGTTGTTGTGGCCCCATGTATTCTACGTGTAAATACATACTCCACAGTTGTTGTGGCCCCATGTATTCTACACAAACTTGACTTAACATTAAAAATACATACTCCACAGTTGTTGTGACCCCATGTATTCTACACAAACTTGACTTAACATGAAAAATACATACTCCACAGTTGTTGTGGCCCCATGTATTCTACGTGTAAATACATACTCCACAGTTGTTGTGGCCCCATGTATTCTACACAAACTTGACTTAACATTAAAAATACATACTCCACAGTTGTTGTGGCCCCATGTATTCTACAAAAACTTGACTTAATATGAAAAATACATACTCCACAGTTGTTGTGGCCCCATGTATTTTACGCATCACAATTGTAGTTAAATACATACTCCACAGTTGTTGTGGCCCCATGTATTCTACATAAACTGAATATACTCAAGATGAAACGTGACTGGAATATGAAAGGACTGAAGTTCTGACGTAACATAACGTGACTTGAACATAATTTGAAATACATAACCAACTTGAGATAATAACATTTCGTAACATGGCATAACATATAACAAACAACATATTTAGCATGACATATTTGTAATGTATAGTATACATGACAGAATGTATTGTGTAACAGAAAAAAATTGATGACAGAATAAATTCTGTATAATAGACAATTACATGATAACTTGGTATGGCATGACATATATGATAACATACATACATACACTGTAATTCTTTTACTTAGCACACATACACAGTAGACTGCTAGTAAGTTAAAAGCTAACTTACCTCGATCTCCGCGTTTCTTATAAAACTTCAAGTGCGATCACGAGGAACTGTAATTAGTGATTCTAAAAGTTAGAACTAAATCACTAATAATTTGAAATATGAAAAATACTAACTTAAAGAGTAAAATTTTCATTTTACTCTCTACATGTGGGAAAATGACCGTTTTACCCATAACTTAAGGATTTTGCATACTAACTCTAAAAGTTTCTAAAATTTACATTCCTCATGTAAATTTTATCCTAAACTTAAATATCAACCCAGAAAAATTTAAAACAAAACACAACTATGAAGAACACACTATGGTTGAAACATCCATAGGTCATTTCCCTTTATTTTTGTTGCAATTCCTTCCAACTTCAAAACTCATGCTTAAACCAAAATTTTGCAACAAACATCTTCCAATCATCAAAAACACACTTCTGATACCATAGTAAATAATAACACTAACTATGTAGTTAGACAAAAACCTATATGATTAATGGATTCGTGAAAACTTATGGGGTTTTCACGAGGTTCTTAAAGTTAATAGAAATTTCACAATTAAATTTCTAGCGGGCTGTTACACTTCATATTCAAATTTAAAAATATTCACATGTCAAAGATAACATCATTCACTTTTTAAAAAATTCAAATAAATGGTTCTTCTTTTTCAATTGTCAAAAACAACATCATTCATTTTTAAAAAACTTTAAACCTAATTTTTTTACGTTTGATATATGACAAAAGGAGCACACTTTACTTTTCAAATATTTCAAACCTAATTTTTTTACTTTTTGCATATGACAAAAGGAACACACTTTACTTTTCAAAATTTTCAAATCTAATCTTTTTAACTTTTTGCATATGACAAAAGGAGCACACTTTACTTTTCAAAAATTTCAAACAAAAACATTTACCTTTTGTATAAGTCAAAAAAAGGCATCAATCACTTTTGAAAATATTCAAATAAAACATGCACATGTGAAAGATAACAATCAATTATCTTTAATATTTTCAAAGTTCAAACCTTTAATCATGTAATACATATGTGAAAGATGACAATCAATCATCTTTCATAATTTTCAAATTTAATTTTCAAAATATCCATATACATGTTGAAAATGTATTTTAATACTTTATGATAAAATATTAATTTTAAGGCTTAATCCTAATTTCGAATTTTTAAAAGATTTACAACATTAGTCTATGACTTTAATGTGAACTTGTTCCCTTCTTACTCATGCTTGGTTCTTTGATGTGCTTGACTCCATTGTGTAGACAACTTGAACTTGAAACTCCTTTATTATTTGAATTTATTTGTTATCATCAAAATTTATGTGTAAATATATAATTACACGAAACTTAAAACCTTGGATTCAACAAGTACTTCCATAGATTCTCTAGATGGGGGAGCTTTGTATTTCATTAGCCTTAGTAGTGTTTTGCATTCCACGATTGACTCTTTTTTATCCCCGAATCCTTAAGAATCAAGAATCATCAATTCTAGTATATGATTCAGCTCGTCCAGCAACTTAACCATAGATATAAATGCCTGGCAGTTGAAAGCAATACAATATGTATGCATGCATAAAAAAAAAAAAATTAAACAGAAAGAAAGAGCGAGCTTAATTTTACTCTAGCCTAATTAGGCTCAATATAAGTACTATTAGTACATAATTCTTGATCAAAATGAAAAGGACTTTGTGATGGGTATTGATGATTCTCACCAGAATTCGTCATTACCAATATCAGGCCTTATTACTTCCGTGAAGCTTTTGAGGGAATCATAGTTAGAGCCATCTTCAATTGCAAAGGCCTCATTCAAGGGACTCGAAGAATTCGGTCCAATGTAGCCACGATGAGGTCTCGTTGCATTTGCTCCTTTCTGCTTGGCATCCACAGGAAGGTCAAAAAGCTGTCTGGCCTCTGAGAAAGTCTCAGTTCTTAATTCTATAGGTATCTTGTCATACATTACTTCGAAACATCCACAAGCCTCTCGAACTCTCTTGCACAAGTTGTGCCACCCTTCACTTCCTCGATTCAAGTCCGAGACCACTCAGAGCTTGATGACTGGAACCTGAATCTGAGAATCTGAGCCCATTTTTTATTGCCGCATTATTACAAATTTTGATCTCATATAAATAGATGCATGATGTAGCCTATGCCAATCTACAGTTAGAAGGCTTCCTTCGTTCCTTCACGGAGCACGTACATGCAGTACTTCTGATCAAGTTGACTATTATGAGATAAAACAGACGAGGGACTTGGAGAGTAAATTAATCATTGATGACTATCAGCAGCTAACTCACGACGTAACACCGATTGATTGAAGTGACAAAATAAATCACTGTTTAATTACAATATCCCACGTATATAGCTTAATTAAGCATCTCGATTGATCGGTATTTCTTAAGCAATATATATCTTCTATATATAAAAAGTGTGTATAAAACGAAAAATCTTGTTTTAACGGTTTTTCTTATTTTTCCGTTAAAGTTAACACCGTTTGTTTTAACGGTTTGACACTTAAAATGAAGACATAAATATTGAGAGAGATAGCATTCAATGTTGTTATATGATTTATTAATCTCAATAATTATAATACTTAATAGTTTATATAATAATAAGTAATTAAAGATTAGTTATTATATTTTTCTCTTTCTCCTTAACATATACACATGTATTAGGTGCATAAGACGTGAATCCCTAAATATAATATACGTGTATTATACGTTTCATTAACTCAAATTATTGAGTATTTCAAATTTAAAAATCTCATATAATATATAATATAAGTGTATTTAATCAAAGTATTTTTTTTTCCATGGTAGTAGGACGTAGCTTCCGCTAAGTCATATTCCATATGTGAGCTTGCTATGATAGGCACGTGACAAAGACCGTGATCCTTGAGCTAATCAAGAAAGAGTAAATTCGGCCAACAATTTCAAAATATATTTTATGATTTATATATATGCTATATATAGAAAATATTATACCACAAATTTTATAAAAAGATTATGTTTTAACTTTATGTTGTCCCTGATCGACTCAACCAACAGCAAAATAAGAATTTCAATGTTGTCTCTATTGATTGTCTACAGGATGACATAAATTGATAAATTATAATACAAACATCAAACGACACATATTTTGAACTACCATTTGTGTTAGACTTTTATTAAATTTTTCGTATATATTTTTGCTAAAATTATAAATGTTATAAACATGTATTGGATTATATGATACTTTGAACTAATTTTTTTTATTTTCTCCAATATGCCTTAAATTATTAAGTGACATCAATAATTTCTATAAAATATATATTATTTTTTACAAATAATCATTTCATAAAATTAGACAAACGTATTTTACACGTTACTCCCACCTAGTATATATATATATATATATATATATATAAATGCCTGTCAATTTTCATGTTTTAAAGATCGACCACAGCATATTATAATTCCAAAGTCTAAAGATATGCTTTTATGATCATGTTACGCATCTTGTTAACATATAGAATCATATAGTTCAAAACACATGGAAATATGAAAATATTTAAAACCAGGGTCCACTCAAGAAAAGTTCAGACAACCATATTATATATATATATATAGTAATAGGGCGCCACGTCATATATATATATATATATATATATATAATCATGTATACAGATATAATGCCTATTAATAATTAAGATATAATATTTTTTATATATATCAAAGACGTACGTTATAAGCTTAGATGATATATTTTTATTCGATAGAACAATTAGATCATGTAATTAAGGGCACATATATATATATATATATATATTATATATCGAATGCATGGCTAGCTGTTACAATTAAGCTGGGTTTCTTTTACGTTTTGGCATGGTTCACAAGTTGACACAGATAGAACCAAATTGCCGATTGGAATCTTACATCTAATCGCAGGACACGTAAGAGTGACGCCATTATAACACTCTAATTTAAAGGGGGGCCAACTAGGGTAGGCTGGGACTTGGAGAGTAAATTAATTAATTGACTAATGTTATACAGTTGTCAAATATGTAAGCATCGTATAATTATTTTGAAAATAAGTGAAATTTATAATTAAAAAATTAATATTTTTTTATTTGAATCTCGTATTTATTTATTTTTTTTTTAAATAATTATGCGGCGCTTACACACGACTGTAATGATCATTTCTTTTTTAAAAAAAATATGCTTCTATAAGCAAAAGCTGAATTCTAAAATATAGATTGAAACGAAAAAGACATGAAAATGAGTAAATATTTTACATTAGCAGGTTGATTCATGACAAGTTCAGACAATATATAAATGATAAACATGCATAAACATTTTATATATATAATGGTTACGGTTTTCTTGCTGATCGATCAATTCATGATTAATACATCCTAGCTATGCGTTGATCATATTTGATAAAAGAATGATTTCGGATACGTACCCAAATGAATCTTTGCTACGAATAGCACAGACACTTGCTCTTCTAATTCCCTCCAACGACTCATTGATATAACAACGTTATAAGTTAAAAATAAAATTAAAAAAAAATAAAAATAAAAATAAAATAAAATAAAAAAAAAAGAAGAAGGAGGAGGAGGAGGAGGAGGAGCAATATTTATGACGAGTTATTTATGGCAAGAATTATAACTACTTGCAATGAGATTCAATTCATATTGGTAGAAAATGATCATTTTTGTTGTTGCGGACATATTTCATATCACTGTCAATGATCTCCAGTATCTACTATCAGAAGGTAAGTGGGCTTGTGTGTGTGGGCCGGCCGCCGAACACCTCCGATGTCTAGCTAAGTCAGTACATACTCTGGATCAGAATATTTTAAAATTTCAAGGTGATCATAAGTTACCTTATGCTTTTTCTTTAACCTTTATTTATATGGATTGGTCATGTGATGAGAATGCTTGTTAGACAACATTCTATTGATCCTTGTTAGGTTACGGATCGTTAGGCATCTCAATCAACTGTTATGCTAGAGGGAATTAATATCCCAGGTGGGAATTATGGGCGTATATCCCGCTGGAGATTATTCGTCTATTATGTCATTAATCAGTATTTAATGACAGCTAGATTCGAATATCGTATTGGCACGCCTAGGTTGTTGGTCCTTTGATCACCGGATCACGTACGGGCCTTTAACCTTTGATCCGTGGCCTTCACAGTTGTGGATACGGCCCACTCTTTAAGAGAGACTATTTGACCCTCCATTTGTAGTAAATAACTCACCACAAATAAGTATTTTTCTTGCTTGTAGTTCGAGTGTTTTGCATTACGGTTTGACTCATGCATGGAATTCAAATTCTTATCTTTCAAGATCAATCTGAACAAAACCTTTTGATAATGATAAGTGGACACATGAACAACTAGTATAATTAACACACTCCAAAAACTCAATTTAGCCTTTTTTTTTAAAACGGCCTTTTAGTTGGGTGGAGAATTATATTGACAGCAAGCCCATTAACATGTTTTATAATTTAAGTTGTATGTAGGGGAGATTGTAGTAGCCGGATGATGTGAATTAATACTAAATATTGTAGTGATATATGGTTGTGGTTTTGTGGAGTCATGATTGTATTTATAAAGCTTTGTGATTGCGCTGTGTATATGTATAAATGATATGGATAGATCTTATGTATCAAATATGGAGGTTTCAATGAACTATGAAGAATTGAAGTAGTGATTTGAAACTTATCGTGGAGTACTATGTGTGTTTGCGGTAGATTGTGATTTTGAAATAAGTATATATATTACCAAGAGGCAATCTTAGCTCGCTAGGTTCTTCATAAAAAAGTGAATTCTAATATTATAAAATATATAAATTTTTTTTTTTATCTTTTCCACTGACCCCAATTCTCTTCAGAGAACTTATGCGAGACTCACACACTTATTCTTACTGTTATTAATTAGACCGACCACCTTTATACATGTTACATCCTTGTAAAACTGATCGAGCAGCACCATATGCCAGCCGCTAGTATTATTTTACTCATGCTTATAATAAGTCCGTAGTATGGCCAGTTTATTTAGCCAATTACTAGCGCTATATATATGTTACACGCATCATGCATGCATACATGCTTTAAACTGAGTATCACAGTACTGCGCGAATATTGGCAGTTCAATTTATAATATCCCTGCAAATGCGAAAATCGTCAATTCTGGGAGCTTGGCCCATTTAACTTCGAAATTTGAATTCATGAAGAAGTTCAAATAATCCGCGAAGTCAAACTCTCTAAGAACTTGGGGATGTTCTTCATCAATAAACTCTTTTGGTGCCTTGACAATGGTGCCATCTACAGGAAGTGCAAAAGCTCCGAAAGAATAACGGTCTTTATCCCCACCCATTGTCACTCTGTGCTTTACGGCATGCATTCTGCAATTACTCCATGCCTGCAAAATGATCGATCAATACCCACTATCAAACATGATGAAATATTTTTATCTGGCCCATATATTTTGTAACGTCTGGGTTAATGCCACTTAAGGAAACAAGCTGATTAATATATATAGAGTAGAGAATTATATGTACTTGTACCATTAGAGAATCTCCAACAAAACAGACGAAGGAGCTAGGAGATGGAGACAGTTTAATCCATTGCCCATCCTTGGTCTCAACTTCAAGGCCTGAAATTTGATCTTCACAGAGGATTGTAAACAATCCTTTATCAGTATGAGCCACGAATCCTTCCATAGATTCTCCTGATGGGGGAGCCTTGTATTTCATTAGCCTTAGTAGTGTAATTTTGCATTCCACGATTGACTTATTTTTCTCCCCCAAACCATAAGCATCAAGAATCATCAATTCTAGTATATGTTCCAGCTCGTCCAGCAACTTAACCGTAGAAGAAAATGCCTGGCTGTTGAAAGCAATACAACATGCATGCAATATGCATTATAAAAGATTAAATATACAGAAAGAAAGAGCAACCTTATTTTTTATTTTTATTTTTAGTTTAATTAGGCTCAATATAAGTACTTTATACTGGTACGTAGTACGAACTTCGAGTTCTTGATCGAACATGAAAATGACTTGTGATGAGTACTGATGATTCTCACCAGAATTGGTCATTACCAACTGGCCTTATTACTTCCGTGAAGCTTTTGAGGGAATCATAGTTAGAGCCATCTTCAATTGCAAAGGCCTCATTCAAGGGATTTGAAGAATTCGGTCCAATGTAGCCGCGATAAGGTTTCATTGGATTTGCACCTTTCTGCTTGGCATCCACAGGAAGGTCAAAAAGCTGTCTGGCCGCTGAGAAAGTCTCCGTTCTTAATTCTATGGGTATCTTGTCACAGATTACTTCGAAACATCCATAATTTTCACAAGCCTCTCGAACTCTCATGCACAAGTTGTGCCACCCTTCACTTCCTCGATCCAAGTCCGAGCCCATTGAGATCAGCTTGATGACTGGAACCTGAATCTGAGAATCTGAACCCATTTTTGATTGCCGCATTATTACAAATTTTGATCTCATATAAATAATGCATGTAGCCTATGTCTGTCAGTTAGAAGGCAGCTTCCTTCTTTCCTTCATGGTGCACATGCAGTTGATCTGATCAAGTTGACTATTATGAGATAAGACAAAACTGCCGGTTGGAATCTTACACCTAATAACAGAGATGGGGCAGTTGGAGAGTAAAGTAATCATTGATGACTGTCAGAAGCTACACCACTGTTTAATTACAATTAAGATCCCACTTATATAGCTTAATTAAGCATCTCGATCGATCGGTATTTCCTAAGCAATATATATATGTATATAAATGCCTGTCAATTTTCATGTTTTAAAGATGGACCACAGCATATAATACCAAAGTCTAAAGAAGATATGCTTTTATGATCATGTTACGCATCTTCTTAACATATAGAATCATATAATTCAAAACACATGGAAATATGAAAATATTTAAAACCAGGGTCCACTCAAGAAAATGAAGTTCAGACAACCATATTACATATATGGTAATAGGGCGCCACGTCATATATATATACAAAATCATGTAGACAGAAATAATGCCAATTAATAATAATTAAGATATTATATATTATACATATACCTAAGACGTACGTCATAAGCTTAGATGATATATTTTTATTCGATAAAACAATTAGATGTAATTAAGCGCACATATGTGTATTATATTATATATATCGTATGCATGGCTAGCTGTTACAATTAAGATAGGGTTTCTTTTACGTTTTGGCATGGTTCACAAGTTGACATTGAGATAGAACCAAATTGCCGATTATCTTAGTTAGATCTAATCGCAGGACAAGTAAGAGTGACACCATTACACTCTAATTTAGGGGGGGGGGGGGGGGGGGGGGGGGCTCAACTAGGGTAGGCTGGCACTTGGAGTTGGAGGGTAAATTAACTGACTAGAGGTATAAAACTAGTACTGGCTGTTTACAAGATCCAAAGTAGCTTAAGCTAGCAGATTTTGTTACTTTCCCTGTAACATTCCCTTTCGTATGTCAATTAATTTTATGTTTAAAATTTAAATGGCCCCAGATATTACAATAATATATATATGCTTTCAGAAGCAGCTAGCTAGAAGCTGTTCTAAAATATCGATTGAAACGCAAAACGTACACATGAAAATGAGTAAATATTAATTTGGAGCAGGTTGATTCATGACAATTAAGTTCAGACAATAATAATTATGATTATGATATAGATAAAGTATGTAATATATAAATGATAAACATGCATATATAGACATTTCATATATACAATGGATATGGTTTTCTTGCTGATCAATTCATGAATACATGCTGTTGATCATATCCACTGAATAGGGGTGTGCATGTGACATGCAGTACTTCATATAATATATATATACATACAAAATCATGTAGATACAAATATTAATTCCAATTAATAAGGTATATATTATTCTAACACGTACGTCATAAGCTTAGATGATATATTTTATTCAATAAAAAAATTAAACGTAATTAAGCAGCAGCACTTTGTCTTTTACATGAAGGTCAATGGTCTTCGTTTGTATTAATTAATCCGATTGATCAGTTATATATTTATGTAGTCGTGTTTCGGTGATATCATCAATTCCCATAAAAATATATTTAACGTACGTTATGTTAATCGAGTAGGTCTTTTTTCCACGCTATTGTATTATCTATGAATTAATATAGTACTTATGAAAGAAATAAATATTCTGTAAGTAACGTTGTCATCAGCGGCGCCTCAAAATATTGTTGACTCGTAACGCCTGCACAGATAATGCTCATTATTTGAGACAATTATATGTTATAATATTTGTTGATTATTTGGGAACAAAAATATCTTAAAAGGATAAAGAGGAATAAAACAGAACAGATTACAGTGAACGTTTTCCGATCTTGAATTGATCAGAAAGTAATAACCACATCAACCATCCCTAAGACAATTTTTAGATCCGGCGAGATAAACCTTCTATTTCCGACGATATTTTGATTTTATATAGTCTTGCGCAAATAAATATTTCCGATGGAATTATGAATCACCACAAAAGAGCTTTCCCAACGGTAAAAATCCACTGAAAACTACAAATCGCAGCGGTTGCAAAATTAGTTGTAAATATACATTTGATCATTTCCGTCTATGTCATTTCAACGATAAAAAGCTTATGCAACCACAGATCAGATTGTCAGCCCAACTATTTGTGTCGCTTATTATTTTTTTGCATCGCTTACTATTTTGTGTCAACAGATTAAATTAAAAATTGAATAAAATATATTAGAATATTATTTTTTAATATTATTATTATTTTAACATTTTAAAAAGTTGAATTGAGATTTGAAAAAATTAAATTATTTATTATATTTTGTGTAAAAATTTAAAAAACTTGAAATGGTAAGATGAAAAAAGAACAAGGAGAGAGAGAGATATATATGCTGGGTTTTGTAAATTTTTTTTTTTTTAAAAAAAAAAAGAAGGAAAAAAAGCAATTCATAACCATGCTGGCACCCGGTGTGTGGTGTAGGCAAATGAGTAACAGGACTGATCTATACACAAAATCATGTAAATACAAAAAATGCCAATTAATAATTAGCTG
This sequence comes from Carya illinoinensis, assembly GCF_018687715.1. NCBI lineage: Eukaryota > Viridiplantae > Streptophyta > Magnoliopsida > Fagales > Juglandaceae > Carya > Carya illinoinensis. The sequence goes on from NC_056758.1 coordinate 42,454,315, forward strand.
TATATATTAATATCTAACACGTCATAAGCTTAGATGACGATATATTTTATCCAATAAAACAATTAAATGTAATTAAGCAGTACTTTGTGCGCCCATTGCTAATTGCAATCTCATCTTTAATTATCATGGCAAGCTGGGTGTGAACTTAAAGTGCCCGAGCGTTTCATGTGATCTATCTTGTACGTGAAGGACGTCAATGTCTTCGTTTGTATTCCGATTGTTCATCAGTTATATTTTAGTAGCTAGCGGTTGGGTGATATCATCAATTCCCATAATAATAATAAAAAATTAAAAAAAGAAGAACTAACCTTTATGTACATGATGTTGTACGCCTTAATTTGTTGCCTAACCTGAAAGCTCCTTAATACCAATTTTTATATTTATTCAATTTAAAAAAAAAAAAAAGATTTTTTTTTTTTTTTTAAACTAGGTCGCCTCTGCAGGGAGATCAGTCAAGACACGAGACAACCATATAATACATCAATGAATACATAATCGTGATTGATGAATAGACATGATACTATATGGTACTGTCTTTTAACATGTTATGAATTTATATGATACGCCAAATTAGTTAATGCAACAGTACTTAATTTGTAATTAGGTCCGTGTGAATATAATATACCTTGTTGTAATCGCTTTAGTGAAAATTAGTGCCATGTGATTAAGTTCCTGAGTGAGTATGATTTTCTGTAAATTAGTACATTAATGGTCTTCGTTGCCAAATAATCTGCATGCATGCAGCTTGATGCTCCCACAGTATTCAGAAACCAAAAACAAAAACTTGCTACACGAACCTCAACCGAAAACATCTGGCTCATGACCAGTTCATCACCCAGATCATCCCCAATATTCAACAATGACCATTGAAGGCTGACAAACTTGGGCTCTCAGGCCCTTTAAAAAGCCAACCACCTTTAGTTTGCATTCTTAAACTACGTACCATCAACAGTTCCTAAATTCCAGCAAATGCGAACACTTGCTTATCTGAGTCTATGGCCCTTCCCTCCTCTGACAGGTGGAATCTGAAAAAATCCGTGAATTCAAACTCTTTAAGAAGTTGAGGATGTTCTTCATCAACAAGCTCTTTTTGTGCCTTGATGATGCTACCATCCACTGGAATTGCAAAAGCTCCGAAAGAATAACGGTCTTTATCCCCACTCATCATCACTCTATGCTTCACGGCACGCATTCTGCAATTACACCATGCCTGCAAACCAATGTCAACTATCAAATATCAGAAGCTGTTAATCTATGATTGGTAAAGTTTGGGTAGCTTAAGCATGCTCCAACCTCTACTTATGGTGTAGCCCAATAATGCGCCAGGACACACAAGTGATCAATCTTTTAAATGAAACCGCGAGTTTTACATACCATTAGACAATCCGGGACCATAAAGATGAAGGAACCAGGAGACGGAGACAATTTAACCCATTTTCCATCCTTAGTTTCAACTTCAAGGCCTGAAACTTCATCCTCGCATAGGATTGTGGTCCATATTTTATCAGTATGAGGTTGGAGCCCTTTCATATATTCCCCAGCTGGAGGAGCTCTGTATCTCATTACCCTCAGAAGTGTCTTACATGAAATAATTGACTCTGTTTTCTCTCCCAACCCATAACCGTCAAGAATCGCCCTTACTATTATATGATTCAGCTCTTCCAGCGACTTCAGTATAGAAATAACAGCTTGGCTATTGGAAACAATACAACATGCATAAAAAATTTATAAAAGTAAAGAAGAGTAAAGTAAGTTGAAGAAGTGCAAGAAGAATAGCTTTTTGCTTTTAGCTGTCTCGATGTAATAGTGCTCGACCTGAGGCCGAAGATAGTGAACCATTTTTGAAATCTTCTAAGAAAGAAAAGTGATATTCAAAGGGAGATTCTCACCAGAACTGATCATGACCACCAGGCCACATTAGCCCCGTGAAGCTTTTGAGGGATTCAAAGTTAGAGGCATCTTCAATGCCAAGGCTCTCGTACAAGGGAATTGCAGCAATCTGCCCACGGTAGCCAAGGGTAGGATATAGATTAACATTTTTCTGTTTTGTATACAATGGAAGGTCAAAAAGTTGTCGTATCGCTGAGAATGTTTCGGCTCTTGATTGTGTAGGTATCTTATCATACGCTACTTCAAAACATCCATAATTTTCACAAGCCTCTCGAACCCTCTTGCACAGCTTGTGCCAACCTTCAGTTCCTCGGTCCAAGTCATTTGAGCCCGTTGAGAACTTGATTACTGGAATCTGAGACTCAGGATCTGAACCCATTTTTATCGCCCTGTTTCAATGCATATATGTATTTTTGTATAGAGGATAATGTCTAGCTGTTAGAAGGCTTTCTCGAGTTGGATTGGATAATTTGTTTAACCAAGCAGTAGTTGCGAAAACCCAATCGACCAAATAAGAAAAACAGCGAATTAACCAAATTATGCAGATCAGCCAAGTGCTTGATGTTGATATGAAGATCAATTTCTAATAATAAAGAAGTCTTGAATGCTAACATAGACAAGCCATAGCTGGTGTATTTAAAACTCTTTCTAGTTAAGAGCAACTAAAAGCTAAATTTACAACCAATTTTACAAGGAGTTTTCAAATATTGATAGTTGAAAAATACATAACAAACTCAATTAATAGTTCAAATGTTTAACATATTTTTAGAGGGACCATTAGAAGAGAAATACCAAAAGCGTCATGATTTTTTTTCTCTTGGTTTTTCACATGTTTAGGGAGTCAGAGCCCTCTAGCCCTCTTTGGCTTCGTCCCCGGGATGGTACACGAGACATGATTCGAAGCGAAAATTAGCCCAAACCCCTTGGTTGGGCAGACGGTAGACACTAGACAGTCTTCTGCTTCAGAGAACATACGATATTTCATTCAAATAAACTATTTGGACACTCGGTACCCAGAAAGAAATTTAAAAAAAAAAAAAAACATGGAATCGTTTAGAATAGATCGGGTCTTCAGATGGGTTTGTGTGTTTGTGTGGTGCCCCAAAACAAGCGAACCTTGACGAATCTAAGCAGGCGAGTTGATGACGTGAACAATGAGCGGAGAAAGTGATTGTGTTTGACGGTGAAGACTCTTGAGTCAGAGAAACTAAGAAAGAGGGGAGAAAAAATCATAGAAGAAAGGGAAGATAGAGAAAATAGAATGTCCTCGCCTCTGTGACTCCGTCGGCGTGACAACCGTGACTGGCGAGAGGCTAGAGCTTGTTTCTGAGCGGGGCCGCGTCAGCTCCGCTTTCACGATGTTATGTTTGCACCGATTTTTGTCCAAGGCCCCTTTAGCATTGTCCTTCGAGATGTCTCACTTTACTATCTGAAATCGACCGCATAGTCAACGCGAATGAGTTTACCAGCTATTAAATCCTGTTCGAAATTTACAGTGGGGCTCTTTGACACCTGAGAAATACTTTTTGCAGTCAGGAAATACAGTCGACGTGCAGTCGTGGAGAAAAAAGTAAATTAATACGATACCTACATGAAAAAAAAAAAAATTATTTTTATAACTTTTTTTTATTCATGTAGGTCCTCCTGAATATAAAATAATTTTTTTATAATTTTTTTTATTCATTCCGTACAGCCGACTGCACGCCGACTGTATTTGACGACTGTATCTAGCAAAGCCCTTGACACCTATTGTGACGTCATCTACATTGACCAGATTTATTGGACAACATCGTAATCTACGATTTCTTCTTTGTAGTTTGTAACAGGTTGATAGGAATGGAAGTAATGTAACTAAGAAGATGAATGGGAAATTGATAGAAGTTTGTATTAATTCTGTAAATTCAAATGAACTACAGATGCCTTCTTCGAGGGAGGCTCCTCTGATTGTAAGAAAATAGAGAATTCTAGAATGTTTTTGGCATAATCGTTCTGTCAGAAGACAGGTGTTAAATACTATTGAAATTGAAAAGACTAAAGTGCCCCTTAACAGTTTATGAGCTTATGTTATTACATCATATAATTGCTATCAGGAAAATGAAGGGCGAGCTACGTTGAAGCCTGTGACCCACTTCTTCTCCTACGGCCCATGATGGCCCAACTCCAATTAACCTTCAGCTAACTCCCGTATGCCCCTTTTCTCGTAATCTCTTCTGCACTTTAACACTTCCGCCTGTCATCCACTCAGCCACACACATGCCCTAAGTCTTCTTCCTCTTGCTTCACTCACTACCCAGTTGTGTAACAAATCCCCCCCTTAAAGAACCTTGCCCACAAGGTGAGGGAAGTCTTCGGATAGCTGTCGGTATGGCTCCCATGAAGCTTCCTCTGCTGGTTGTCCCTGCCAATGGACAAGAAGCTCGACTACAGGTAAATTTTTTACCTTTCTCAACCTCCTGCTTATAATCTCTGCTGGTTCTGGTTTGAAAACACCCTTAGAATTCACTGGGGGTAACGTGGGAAGAGGGTTTATATGCTGGCCGAGTTTTTGCTTGAGTTGAGAAATGTGAAAAACATTGTGGATCTGTGTTGTCGGTGGTAGATGGAGTTTGTAAGCAACCTCCCCAATTCTCTCTAAGATTCGGAAAGGGCCATAGTAACGGAGAGACAGTTTAAAGTTTTGATGTTTATGGATGGAGGATTGCTGATATGGCTGTAGCCATAGATAGACCCAGTCCCCCACTTGGAATTGATGCTCTTTACGTCTTTGATCTGCATATTTTTTCATCTTATGCTGAGCTTTGGTGAGATTTTGTTTCAGTAAATGCCAAATGTGATCTCTTTGTTGCAATGTCATTTCTACCTCTCCTACTCTTGCTGTGTTGGGGAGATAACTAGTCTGTTTTGGGGGTTTGTATCCATAGAGGGCCTCAAATGGAGTAATCTTAGTTGAGGCATGTTGGGATGAATTGTAACACCACTCTGCCAAGGCAACCCAGTTAGACCAATCCTTAGGATTATCACTGACATAACTTCTAAGATAGTTCTCAACCCATTTATTCACGGCCTCTGTCTGACCGTCAGTTTGAGGGTGGTAGGCAATGTTGAAAGCCAGTTGAACACCCTGTAACGAGAACAGTTCTCTCCAGAATTTGCTAGTGAAAGTAGGGTCTCAATCTGAAACATTGGACTGAGACATTCCATGTAATTTGAAAATGTGCTTAACAAATAGTTGGGCTACCACCTTAGCTATGTAGGGATGGGAGATGGGTATGAAGTGGGCATACTTTGTGAATCTATCTACCACGATCCATCAGGCATTAAATCTTTGAGAGGTAGGTAACCCTTCCACAAAGTCCATTGATATACTGTCCAAGGGCTGGAAGGAATCGGGAGAAGCTGTAGAAGACCACTAGGAAGTGTATTGTCCACTTTAAATGTTTGACACGTGTCACAGCCCTTTAAAAAAACTTTCAAGTCCTTTTTGAATCCAGGCCAGAAAAAATCTTTCATGAGCCTGTGCAGTGTTTTATCAAATCCCAAATGACTCCTTAAAGGGCTGCTATGTACCAAGTGCAAGACTTTGTCAACAAGAACTGAGTTAGCTGGAATGTAAACTTGGTTCTTATAGAATAAAACCCCATCCTTGATCTCATAGGGAGGTGGAAGTTGGCTGTCTTGGTGTTTAAGAAATAAGGACTTAACTACTGAATCCAAGTCATATAGACTTTTAATTTCTGTGAGCCAATCGCAATTAGGAAGTGTAAGTAGAGCCAAGGTCCAAACCTTGTCTAGATAGAACATCTGCTACCAAGTTTTCTCTCCCTTTTTTATACTCCACTATAAAATCATATCCCATGAGTTTCAATATCCACTTTTGCTGCATTGGAGTGTCCACTCGCTGGTCCAGCAAAAATTTTAGACTTTGGTCTTCAGTTTTGACAACAAATGAGTGTCCCAACAGATAGGAGTGCCATTTCTGCACCGCTGAAACCAAGGTCATTAGCTCTTTTTCATAGGTTGACATAGCTAGGGCTCGGCCCTTGAGAGCTTGACTGAAAAAAGCTAGGGGTCTCCCTTCCTGCATCAGCACAGCCCCAATTGCTGCCCCCGAAGCATCACACTCAATTACAAACAGTAATTGAAAGTTAGGTAAGGCCAAGACTAGTGGCTGAGTCATGGCTTTTTTAAGCTGTTCAAAGACTGTTTGAGCTGTTTCAATCCACTTAAAGCTGTCTTTCTTTAGTAGTTCAGCGAGTTTGGCTACAATGGCTCCATAGCCTTTCACAAAACGGCGATAATACCCAGTGAGACCCAAAACACCTCTCAAGGCTTTAATAGATTTGGGCACAGGCCACTTGGTCATAGCTTGCAGTTTATCCGGGTCAGCTCTAATGCCCTAACCAGAGATAAGATGGCCCAAATATGAAATTTCTTGTTAACCAAAACAACACTTACTTAACTTGGCAAACAGTTGATGTTGTCTCAACAATGTAAAGGTGATTTTTAAGTGAGCTATGTGTGTCTCAACATCAGAACTGTAGATTAGTATATCATCAAAAAATACCAAAATAAAGTGACGTAAATAAGGTTTAAAAACCTGATTCATGAGGTTTTGAAATGTTGAGGGCGCGTTAGTTAAACCAAAAGGCATAACTAAAAATTCGTAGTGGCCTTCATGTGTGCGAAAGGCAGTTTTAGGGACATCTTCTGATCGCACCCTGATTTGATGGTAGCCCGACCTCAAATCAAGTTTCGAAAAAATTTTGGCTCCATGGAGCTCATCCATCAACTCATCTACAACTGGAATGAGATATTTATCCTTAATAGTAACACTGTTCAGCGTCTTGTAATCCACACATAATCGCCAAGATCCATCAGCCTTTCTCACCAAAAGGCATGGGGAAGAGTAGGGGCTTTGAGAGGGGTGAATAACTCCTGATTCTAGGAGTTCTTTAACAATCTTCTCAATTTCTTCCTTTTGAAAATAAGGATAACGGTATGGCCGGACAGAAATGGGTTTGGTATCGGGTTGTAGGGTGATAGAATGGTCATGGGTACGGGTAGGAGGAAGGCCTTTTGGAGTGGAGAAGATGTCTTGGAAACTGTCTAGGGGGTTTGTATAGATGGAGGGATAAGATGAGGGTTGTGAGAAGGTGATTCGTCAATTAATTGTAATAACAGCCCCTTATTCTCCATACTGTTAGCCCCATGTAGCACCTCCTTCTCAAGTAAGTGATGAGCATTCAGCCCTTTGAGGATGACAGCACTATTATTGTGTTGGAATTGCATTGTTAATTCCTGAAAGTTCCAAAGAATAGAGCCCAATCCTTGCAACCATTGGACTCCTAAGACCATGTCACAGCCAGCTAGTTCCAGTAAATACATGTCAACTAGAAAAACAGCACCCTGAATACTAACTTTGACACCCATTACCTTCCCTGCACTTTCAAGTTTATCACCATTAGTAACTTGAACCTTCACTTTCTGGTCAGATAAAATGACAAAGGTAACCTTGATATCAATGCAGCATCTAAGAAATTGTGTGTATTGCCGGAGTCAATAAGGATAGTGACCCCATGGTTGCCAATTCTTCCTTTCACCCTCATTGTTTTAGGATTAATGGAGCCAATAATAGCATGGAGTGAAATTTTGGGTTCTTTATCAGGTTGGGAAATGGTTTTGGGTGGTGCTTTTTCAGTTTGGGATAAATCTAACCAACATTCATCCGTGTCTATAAAGGAATCAGGGGGTCTCTCTATGAAGGTGTTATCCTCAATCACCTATTCAATGAGGTAGAGCTTTGGGTTTTGGCACCTATGGCCTGGGTGCCATTTAGAATCACAGCTGAAACAAAGGCCCTTAGCACGTCTCTCCTTCATTTGTGTTGAACTAATCTTGTGGACAGGTACAATAGCTTTTGGGTTGAAGTCAGGTGGGATGGGCTGAACTGGGAGGTTGGAAGGAAGTTTTAAGGGGTTGGGTTCATATGGGTGGAAATTATGGAACTTGGGAGTAAATTTCTTTTGAGGGAGATCTTTTCTTCTTGGATCTTGGCAAGGCCAAATGCAGAGTTTAGGTTGGTGGGATTGAACATGCAAACTGTCAACCTTATCTCATCTCGCAACCCACTTAAAAAACAGCTTAGTTTATACTGTTCAGATAGTGCCCGTAACCTGTTTGATAAGGACTCAAACTGAGCCTTGTAATCCTCAACCGAACCTGTTTGTCTGAGTCTAGTAAGCTGTTCCATTGGATCATCATAGCTACTTGGTCCAAAATGCAACAACAAAATTTTAACAAACACGTCCCAAGATCTTAATGCTCCAGACTCATCAAGGTCTTGGAACCATAGTAGGGCCTTGCCCTCCATATGGAATGAAGTCAGCGTCAAACGGTGTTGAGGTAGTGTATTATGAAAAGAGAAAAACTGAGTTACCTTATACAACCAGTCATGTGGATTCTCACCATTGAATGAAGGAAAATTCAACCATATAGCCCTTGTGTGTATTTCACCAGTGTGTAACACCATACCATTATTGTTATTAGAGCTTTCACCATTAAATGCATCCATTGACTTGTGAGTAACCAATTTTTGCAGATCTAAAGCCATAGTCGTAAACTGGGAATTCATATTTTGGATCATAGCCTCCATTTGCCATATAAGAGTTTGCATTTCAACCCCCATAGCTGTGAACTGAGAATCAGTGTGCTGCATGTGAGTTTCGGATAGGTGCTTGAAGGAATGGAATTCCTTGTGTAACTCCTGGGAGCAAGTACCTTCAGCCATTGTTTAATAGAGTAGGAAAGGGGCTCTGGATACCACTTGTAACAGGTGGATAGGAATGGAAGTAATGTAACTAAGAAGATGAATGGGAAATTGATAGAAGTTTGTATTAATTCTGTAAATTCAAAGGAACTACAGATGCCTTCTTCGAGGGAGGCTCCTTCGATTGTAAGAAAATAGAAAATAGAGAATTCTCGAATGTTTTTGGCATAACCGTTCTGTCAAAAGACAGATGCTAAATACTATTGAAATTGAAAAGACTAAAGTGCCCCTTAACAGTTTATGGGCTTATGTTATTACATCATATAATTGCTATCAGGATAATGATGGGCCAGCTGCGTTGAAGCCCGTGACCCACTTCTTCTCCTACGGCCCATGATGGCCCAACTCCAATTAACCTTCACCTAACTCCCGTATGCCCCTTTTCTCGTAATCCCTTTTGCACTTTAACACTTCCGCCTGTCATCCACTCAGCCACACGCATGCCCTAAGTCTTCTTCCTCTTGCTTCACTCACTACCCAGTTGTGTAACATAGTTAGCCTTTATGTTCCCCAAATCGGTTTCCTTTGACACCTACTACCACGTCTTGATAGTGTGCTTAGGTCATTGTAGTGGATGCTGTTGGAAAAGCAAATAGCGAGCAAAGTCGCGGGAGGAGGGTGGGGTTGCTCGGTGAAGCCCATAAACTATTTGACAAAATGTTTGAAAAAAAAAGAGAGAGTTGAACTGTACTCTGGGACACCAGGAATCATGATTGTGGCTAATGTGAATTCTAGAATGTCATCTGAGGCTGGAATATATTTTGATGAACTCCTAACAAACGATTTTTGCTTTTTAAGTTGTTGAGAAAAATGCCGCGAGAGGGTCGTCTATAACACAATTTTCAAAACTTTTTTCCCCCCCCCCCCATAAAATCATTATTTAAATACAAAAAACGTTTTGAAATAAAACATAAAATTCAATCCAACTTTTATATTCTTCAACACAAAATTAATATTAAAAAATTATATATCAAAAAATTTTTTAACTTTATAGTATTTTTATTCCAACTTTTCTCTCCCCTTTTTCAAAACTTTAAGAAAACCTTTTAATTCAAACAATTTTATTACCATCATAATCACGAGATTCTCCAAGCGTCCAAGGAGCCCAAAAACTGAGTCTAAACAAGCAGAGAGAATTGCGGATAACTTGAATTCTTGTTCATTTTGTTGTCATCTATTATATGTTTGCTATCTGTTGGGTTTTGAAGAAAATGGAGGACAGCTAACAAAAAGAAAATCAAGCTCTAAGCATGAAGGCATGACGAGAAACTGTAAAGATGGGGAAGAGACTGGCAAGGGACTCATAAAAGATTGTACTGAACGAGTCTTCTTCGATGAGTTCACTCTCCAAACGGTATAAATTTTTATAGGGAAAAAATAAACAAAGATCAACTTTATTGAAGATTTGAATCGGCTTGAAACCCACAGTTTTAAGCTTAACAAAAAGCGAAACTAGCTTTATTTTACATTCATAAACAGAGTAATTAACGCCAAGTCGTCCTATATTCCTGCAAATGGACTTTGGCAAACTGGAAGTAGAGGGAGGTATAGCAACTGAAAGTATCATATTCTTGACAGAGTACAGAATGTTGCTGGCTTTACTTAATAGAGTACAACATTTTACAAGCAGTCCAGAAGAAAGGGTTCATTACCCAGTCAAGACAGCATTAAACAAATCTCCAATTTAAGACAACAAATACAACTTGCATACAACAACAATACTACAAGGTTAGTTTCTGGGGTAAGTAAGAAGGAACGAGCTCTAAGTGATCCACAAGGAAAAATAAATATGTGAGCCAGATCAAGCAGCTGCAGCAGCAATCAAGAGACAAAACTACAAGCATCTGATCCACAGCCAACCAAAGAAAAATTAATCTCGTATTGCAAGTGCAGTTACTTGGAGACAATGTTATCACTTCCACAGCTTAACGAATTTGTCATGACTAGCTGAAGCAACCAAACCCGTCACAGTCGACACTGCCAATGCAGCAATAAGTCCTTCATGAGCCGATAGAGTCATTGTCTTATTCTCGGTCATGTTCCAAAGCTCCAAAGACTGCAGCAGTAAGGAATGTGATCATCCCGTGCATTGAACCAGACCGTGAATCAGGTAATAAAATAGAAAATAAGCCAGTGTCAGAACCCCCATTTCCAGCCACATTATTACTATTAGTTCATTTTACAGAAGAGGCCGCCTCTGTAAAATCACCAGATCATTACTTTTTCCACAAACTTCCACCACCAAAATAAGAGAAAAAATAATTTAGTTTGCAACTTATATGATCCCAATACTTAAAGCCCATATTCCTCTCAATAACAATTTATAAATGAGAAGCTCCAAAGACTTATGCGCACCTCAGCTTCAAGATTAAAATGGGCTGGAGAAAGTATACCCATACAATTATATATGCCAACCGAAGAAGATTGAAGGCCAATTTCAACTTATACATGCATAATATAGCGATTTGACAATTCAAGAAAGAAAAAGAGTCACCATAAAAATCTATATTGCCAACCTAAGAAGCTATTAATCATATAAAACAAACTAATACGAAGAAAAAGAGCCGATGCTTGCCTGATAGCAACCAATGACCAGCAATGAAGGATATGTAGGATGGAAAACACAGGAATGGAATAGATTGCCATTACAGCTGAGCTCATGTACACATTCTCCTTCGCTCCCTGATCCAAGGTTCCAAACTCTGACAGAGTCCTTGCTGACAGATGCTAAGAACTCACCAGAAGGGTCCCAGCACACAGAATGGATCTGCTTAGTATGTCCCTGCAATTACAAATCCACAATCAGGGGAAGAAGGTTAGCCATACCACATTTTAGGAGGTAGAATGCAGGAGAGAAAAGAATATAATCTTAAAAGACTGAAAAATCCAAAAAAGTGTTCAAGAACTTGTGAAAGAACAAAGAATCAATTAGAGTCACCAACAACAACAGAGATGCTTGCCACGAACGCATAAATTTTCTTCCTTTAACAAGCATCCCTGTTCTCAGTGAAACAAAACTGGCTTGCCTAAGAATCCAAGAAAGTAGATTATTGAAAGGAAAGAGAAAGAAAAGTAGAAGGGGCTATTAAAACTTGATTTAGTTTCATTTAATTCTAGAAGATGGGGGCTTTTGCTTTTTTAAATTTCTAGATATGGGCTGTAATTGCGGCCATAGGTCTCCCAATGAATTTTCACATATTACTAGGTTTTATTATTTACTTAGATTGATTCCATTAAAATCAGGTACCATATATGTATCCATATACAAACATCTTTTTTCTCATGTAGTTTGCTAGATTCTCTAATCAATAAAAATCTTGTTTACCACCAAAAAAAAAATCAATCTTATTAAGATTACACAAAATTAATCTACATATCAAATAGATTAAGATAACATTGTTTTTAATAATTGGTTAAGATAACATACGGACACAACATTTTATGTATAACGAATTTTTAGCATGAGAGACTCGAAGTGAAGATTTTAAGAGACAACTCCAATCAGTAACTATCCTACATGAAAAAGACTAGAAGTATTTGTAGGATCAAGCAGCACTTTCCATCTATTCTGCAGCATATTACTTCACATCTGCTCACAGAATTCATCCTTGGTCCGACTCAAAAATAATAAAAGTTAAACGGACCTTTAATGAGTGCCGACATGCTTGTGTCTCCACGTCCAGTATAGATAAAACGTTCTCTGCAGCTGCAGCAAGGTACCTTCCAAGGCGGGGTTGAAATCTCACTTGTGTCGTACCACCCTATTATATGTATAAAGTATTAATATTTTCTCCATTCACAAAACCAATAAGTATGTGGAAACCACCACTACCCAACACCAATCATACAAACATAGGCCTGCATCATAAGAATATTCTTTTTAAATTGGTAAGTTACACCCGTCCATTAGGAGACAAGATTCACTATTGCGTGATTGTGACGCCCAAGTGGAAGACCCAAACCACATGGCCTATACTCCAAAATAACAAATCAATGATATAATTAGAGCCTCATTAGAACATTATAAAGAGCAAGAACTTCTCCTTCCCAAGCAATGTGGGATCCTGTACATTACTTACCCTTATCCTTATCATATAGGGTATCGCAATCTCCCCCCTTAAATTCCCAACGTCCTCATCAAGTTAGTCCATCATAAGTGGCATGGTTCAAGTCCCACATTTTTAGTTGGGATAGGCTTTGGTACTATTTGTAACACCCCAATTGAAAGCTCAAACCACATGGCCTGTACTCCAAAGAATAATTCTGCTTATTATCCCCACACAGCGCACACACCACACCTGTTTTATTTTTATTTTTTCATTTTTTCTATAATAAATATGTGGTATATGGATGATAAGTAGAACAACTCAATTAGTTTAACAAAAATAAAATAAAATAAAAAATAATAAAAAGAAAAAATAATATTAAAATATGTAAAGTATATAGTGTGGAATTATTAGTAGCATCCCTCGTATTCCAAAAGATAGTCAATGATACAATTGGAGCCCCATTGGAACATTATAAAAAGCAAGAACTTCTCATTCCTAAGTAATGTGGGATCTCATAAACTACTTACCATTATCCTTATCATATGGGGTATCACAGTGATTAACCCCCATTGGTCTTTCTCGAGATCAATTATATATACATATATATTATATTAATATAATAAAAATTATTTTATACCGATTAAAAAAAAAAAAACTACATATTAACCTGGTGCGTCTTGAACCCACAGCCTCAATCTCTACCATATTCTAATGGCAAAGGAGCTGCCATTTGAACTAAAGCTATTTTTTTTTTTTTAAGAGAGATATATTATTGATCTGAATGAAATAGGCATAGCCTGTGTACACAGGAGAACTAAAGCTTATTGAACCAATAGTACATAAGACTCTACCTTGGACACCCTCGCACAGCTGCCATTGTTAATACTCCAGTATCGTATCTCACCATCTTCATCACAAGAGCAGAAGAGGTCATCTTTATTTGGGTGGAAGTCAAGTGACTTAACAGCGGCAGAATGCCCCGTAAATGTACGAAGTGAATAACCAGGCTGCATATAAGACATAAATAGAGTCACAAATATATCTGGTTCATTGAGGCATCATACTGCGAAGATATAAAATGCAAGTTCCTAGTAAATTTCAACCACCATAACACTCAACAAAGAAAACTAAAATAGCAGGCATTTAACAAACATTAAGATTAAATGATCTGACATATGATATGCTTTCATTATTGAAGCACAACTCATGAAATCTATTTTGCTAGATATTAAAGTAGGAAGTAAATTGAGACTAAGCACGAGTTTTCCACAAACATGATCAACACCAAAGCACCAAAAGAGCTAATTATCCACCAATATCTTGTTAGCAGGAACCGAAATTGTATACCTTTACATGCTAGTGGATTCAAGGTGACTATTATCCTAATTTAATTCTGAACCACCTCTTCACCAAAAATAGGCATATCCACAAGCCAATACCACTATACTTATCACCGGTCTATCTTAAATTGCTTTCAGAAATTTGAAATGTGAAAACTCAGTACCTTTTCAAAAGCAGCATTTGGAATATTTCAACAATTAAGGTAGCATATACATATTAATAAGTAGTTAAGTAGCTTGTATTGAAGTAAATCAATAGCCCCTCATGTAGATAGGGAATGTAACCCCTAGGGGTTGGCTCAAGTGGTAAAAGCCTTGGTCTTGGTGGTATACTCCCTCCAAGGTCTAAGGTTCAAATTCTTGGGTGCAAACAATCTCTAGGGGGCATTAGAAATAGGGAATTTTCCCATTGAATTACCAAGGTGCATTTGCAGGGAACTCCTTGCCGAGGGCCTGTGCACCTCCGGAATTAGTCGGGAAACTGTTCTCGGACACCCGATGCCAATAAAAAAAAATGTAGATAGGGAATGTGGACCAGAATTTCTCAAAAGATCGTCAGCCTGCATCATATAAGTATCAATTGATACTATCTATTTATAGTGAGTTTCCCTTGTCAAAACAATTCATAGTGAATTCCCCATTGTTGTGTAGTGTCTTCTAGAACCAGCTTTCATGTTGCAAACAACTACACAATTATTATGGAAGAAAAGTTGAGCAAGCAGCAACAAAGAATCCACAGTTTCATTTTTTTTTATAAGAACCCACAGTTTCGTAAACAGCAACCCAAGCCCATGTCCCTTTATTCCATGTCACCCTTGGATGTACCACCATTAATTTTCCATATTCTCGGTTCATAAGTTATAAAGGCACAGTTTTCTACCTTCATGCTGCTAATTGCATTAATATGAATTTTAAACCCCTAGATCCAAACCCACACTAATCTGCTCTCTCAGTAGTCAGCGAATGCTCTTTTTTTCTTTTTCTTTTGCAGAGAAAACCTGGCCAGGCATTAATAGCCCAGGGAGACGAAACTGGAACTTATGCACATCTAATTTTATTTTCTTTAACCAAACATCCATCCTCAAGATACAAGGAAAAAGAACCTGTAATTCAATAATTCACATTATTATGCACGATTAAACAGAAGAACATGACAAAAATGTAAGGCAAATGGCATAGTCAAATGTATAAAGATCAATACAAGAGAAATGAAGTATGAATTCAAATACTATTATGGATCAGGAAAAAAGGTTCAACTAACATTGTCGGCATCCCAAACCCTGACAGTTTTGTCAAATGAAGACGTTGCAAGACGTGGCATGCTTGGACTGAACCGGACATCAGTAATAAAAGAAGAATGCTCTTCAAGTGAGGTTTTTTGCTTTAAAGAATCCGTGTACCACAGTACAGCCTGTGTCACATGATCATCAAGTAAATAATTTCAGATGCTCTTATCTAGAAACAGCAGAGAAAAAAATCACTTATTTTTTTAAATTGGCACCAGGTGTGTTCAATTTAACATTCAGGAAATAAGTTTTCTAACACGGCAGCCACAGCACATATTTGATTATTTTAGATAATCGTTGCTCAATACATCACAAAATATTCGTCGAAACTCTTGCCCTCACCTTCTTATCGTGGCCACCGCTGGCAAGCAATTTCCCATCTGATGAGAAGTGGCAGCAGATGACTTTGCTTGTGCTTGCTCGAACAGAATTTACTTCTGAAAATGTGAACCCTAAAGACAAATGAAAGTAAATCATGGTAAAAACCAGCCCAAATTCAGATTAAAATCCAAATTTCACCAACTGCCCACCACCTACAGGTGGATGGGTTCGGCTAACAACATGTTTCATCACTAATCTTATGCTCCTGCTCCCATGAAAGCTTGTTACTCGCAGCACTGTAAGCACCATTTTGTCCTACTATGATCCTTTTCTAGGGCAAGAATTAAACTCGACCCATGAATTAAATAATTTGCAAACAGTTGTCACAATTAAGAAAAATATGGTACATAAACAGCACAAACTAATCATAAACTCTTGATCAAAAAATATATATCACAACCGCACCTTTGCTAACGTCCATACCACGACCCACAGCATCCCTAGGGTCGGTATCATCATGGGATAAAAATGATTCGACATTATCCTCATCCTCTACAAAACGATCAATGTCAGCCTGCAATTCAAGATCTTTATCATCCCACTGCCAAAATGGAATGCCAATGAGAATACACTGCAAGGAGTTTTTGAGGTCCTCAATACAAGATCACAACAAATACACTCACCAATTGATTTGATGGTGACGTAAGGGTGCCAGTAGTATCAGCACCAAACATCATCAATGGCTTGGAAGAACTACCACTGTGAGGCAAAGCAGGCATCGATATCACATCTCCAGGTGTATGCGTTGAAGGAGTTGAGGGTGCTGAACTTGGAGAGGGCCCCGCTGTGTTAGCAGTTCCTGAGCTATTGGCAGGGCCAGAAGATGACACTGGCTGTTTTCTCTTTCTCCCAGTCTGGGTTTTAGACGCCTTAAAACGAATTCAGGAAAAATGTTAGGAACCTCCCAAATTTTACAGAGCATATTTATATTAAAACTCAGAAATATCCCCTCCCCAAAGAAAAACACAACTATATTTTACCACAACCCAAGGTTCAATAACTGACCAATTCTAATTCAACCCTCTCAACCAAAAACTGGATGTAACCCCAACAATTCAGCACCACTGTTTTAGTTTCATCACATGAGATTTCAGCCACAATCTTTATATTAACTAGCATGGGTGAATGGAAATGGCTTCAAAAACCTGAAATCTTAGGGGAGAGAATTTATAAAAAGACGGCCGTATAGGACAGACATTACATGCGATAGGAACAAATTCTCCTCTACCTACTTTTCAAAATAGTAATGCTTACAATTCATACAGCTAAAACATGTCAAATGCAACCCTAAGAGAGAGTTGGGCACAGAGGTTTAAAAAAAAAGGAAGCGTTAATACCTAACAAGTAAAAAAAAGACATCATTCATATTGCTAAAACCCCAGTTAGATAATGTAGAATGGATGGCTGTGATCAACCTGTACAGATATGTCCCACAAGAGAGTCCAGATTGCTCCCACTAGGGCATTACCATATCATGGAACGTTAATTATTTGCATGACTGAGATTTTGCTAAGCAAGTCGTGTTGTACACATGAACAAGAAGGATTTCAAATCCAATCCAAAAACATGTTGATACGAGCGCAAGACAATGTGCAATTTACACGATCGTGGCACACCAGCAGACGGTATCAAGAGCAAAACATATCTCAAGCATATATTGCTAGAGGTGATATAAGGACTGACCTGATCATTTCCTCGAAAGGAGTTCGACATGCTACCATCCACAGTCCCACTGCCAGCACCTCCCATTTTATCTTGTTGGTGAAGACTCTGATTTGAGCTCTGAGATTGCTGATTTGAAAGAGCATGCTGCTGTGGATTATTGTTATGTTGCTGCTGTAGCCGAGCCATTTTTAACTACAGAAATAAACTCTTTAGTAACATCTTAAGCCCCCACTCATGGGGAGGGGGTGGACACAGAACAACCACGGTAGGCAACTAATGTAGGAAAAAATATGCCGAAAAAAGTTGTAGGAAAACATCTAACTGCAGATGAAGGGTAATTGACAGTGAAAAGGAGAACCTTAATTAGCATCTCTGTATCTCCACGAACCAAAAGAGGACCGCCAGATTGAAGAGGCGATCCAACGTTCGGAATCACATCACCAACAGAGTTTGTAAGGCCATCCTTCCCAAGACCAATGTTTCGATTATTCAAAAGCATTCTCAGTCTCCTATTTTCATCACTTGCAGATGGTGATGTCACGTTTTGCTGTGCAAGCATTAGCTGTTGCTGATGTGGTGACAACATCTGAAATTGATGAAAGGGCTGAGGTGCCTGCATGAAAGGCTTTTGTTGCTGAAGAATCCCAGTGCGAAGCTGATCAAGTCCCTAACAAATAAGCAAAAACGTTAAACTGTTACCAAATAACAACAATAATGGCAACAGCAGCAATAAAAATAATGATGATGATGATGATGATGATAAAACAACAACAATACGATGATCATAACTGCAATAAAAACCCAGAAAAAATAACAAATGTAAAGAACAGATATTTCAAACCAAAAAGAACTCACGAACTCGATACAGAGGGATAAACAATTGCCAAAAAGAGGAGTGGGAAGGGGATAAAAAGGAAAATCCAATCTTTAAAACAATGAAACAAAACAAAACAAAACGAACAAACATACCGTTAGGGGCCATCCTTTTAGAGTCAAATTATTACTACCTTGATTTGACCCTGAAACAACAGGAATTTTAGTATTAGATACAAGGATATTAATGCAATTACAATTAAAAATCTCATAAGATGTTGCGACTGTTAATTTCCAGAAGCTGTTCAGTCAACCGGGCTTGTTAATTAAAAGGAAAGAACACAGAAGGATTCATGTTTAATCGTGTCACAAGTGTTCCAATCATAATTCAAAGAATTTTTTTTATAAGTATTCGAGAATTGAAAATTTCAAAAGGCATAGCGCGCAAGTACATAGGACATGCACACAAAATTATTTCTAACAAAATTCAAAAGAACATGAATTAAATTAAAGAAGATAAAGAAATCAGGCAAAGAATACCAGGAATTCCCATCAATGATCCTTCAGGACCTGCAGCTCTGGGATTTAAAACCGGATTAATCTCACTCTTGATATCCTGATTCCACATTAAGTCAGAACAACACAAAGAATAAGAAAAATGAAAAATAATGAGGTCACTTGCATGAAAATACGATACCGGCATGGACCCTGGTAGTTGCTGATTGCGAGCTTGAACTTGTGGAGACATCCCACCAGCTGTGCCATGCAACACTTGCCTGAAATTAAGAATAATTAAATGAATATTGCTGCTAACGGGAACAGGAATAAGATGCTACATCTTTATTATTTAAACACAACATGGATAGGGAATGATTCCCTCAATTTTTATTTTTATTTTTATTTTATAAGTAAAAATATTATATATATCAAAAGGAGTAACCAAGTAGACTGAAAGAATACAAGAAAACACCTAGCCCATATTAGAGAGCCCCTAATAACCCAAAAAAGCCCATGAAAAACAACCCAAAATAAACTAATCCCAAAATACCCAAAAAAGTACACTGAACCTCAACCCCTTGTTTCCCGTAGAACTAATACCCAAGCCAAACCCCAACCCCAGCCCCAACCCCTTGTGTTTCCCATCTTCACACTGCCTGATTCCCTCAAATTAGCCATAGAAATTGAAGGTGCAAACACACATTCACACTTCACTGCCAAAAGACAAAGTAATCTTTATCAAAGATTCCAATATCCATCTCAAGCATTGTTTTTGTATGGTCTAAAGTTCTTGCACGTTCAGACAAATACAAGATCAATTAAAATTTTATGCAGAAATCACTTGATTTTATTTCCGACTGTACCCAAAGGCTATCAAGTACATATCTAGGGTCAAATTACATTTTAATCCCTCTAATTTTGGTGTTGCAATCAATATGATCTCTGAGCTTCTAATTTGAGAAATTACACCCTAAATTTTGGTTTTATTGTCAACATGGCCCATCCATCTGGTTCCATCGAAGCTTGGGACATTAAGCACCAAACCTTTCCATTCCTTTTTCTTTTCCTTCAACCCATCTCTCCTCTTCTCACAAACAAAAATCTTCCCTTGTTCCTCTCTTCTCAAACACCACACCCCCAACCTCCAAACCTTGTGTTCTCCGGCAGACCACCCTCACTCCACTCTCTCCTCTTAACACCACTAAACGCTACTCCAATGGTGAGTCCACAACCAGCCCATCTAGCTTTAATGCACCTGATAGTCTAGGGTCTTGCAGCAATCCAGTCAATATGTCTTAAAGACAGCATTTTGTTCATAGGAAAACAATTCATGGCCCTCCTTGAAAAAGCTACAGGAGCCTTAAGCAGTATTATAAGATCCAGCCTCCAAAAAGAAAATGCACTAAGCACAAGTTAGCATTCTCCAAGAGCTAACGTGTGCCTTTAAGATTTTCCTTAATACAATGGTTTCTCAACAACTCTTCTGAACCCTTAGGCCATGTTTGGCTGCAAAAAATTTTGGGAGTTTTTAGTTTTTTCATGAATATCAATAGACCTAATATTATTTTACACTTTTTTTACAACCAACCATTGTGATTGTGCCACCTCATCAAAAATAAGTTTACTTTATATGAATCTTTCAACTTACATAATTATCCTCAGAATAACAAGAAGTTGTAAGTGTATCATTACTCATTTCTTTTCACTTTCAATCCAGACATCTTCAAAATTTTCCATCCCTCAAAAAATCCCAATCTAATCATTTGACTCAATTAGACAACAAAAACACAAAAACTAGAACAAATTTCACAAAAAAAATCTCACAAAATTTTCTGGTCAAAAATATTTTCAATGGGCCCAACCACTTCACAAACCCCAGCATAACTTATCTCAATGATTTGAGAAATTTTTATGAAAACCTCAATCTTTCTATTTCTTGAGGTGGACACTAGAAATCACAATGTTTTGGGAAAGGACGATGTGGGTGTTAATAGAGGAATGGGAGGGAGTGCCTTTAGTTTAGAAAGGGTTGAAATTTTTTTGAGAATGAGAAAGGAGGGCCACATGAACAATAAACCAAACTTTAGGATGTAAATCTTAGAGACAAGTACCCTGAAGGCTGGCCAGTTGCTGCAGCTGACTTCAATATCGAGGCATGATTTGGATCCAAAAGCTGGCTCACATTGTCCCCAAATCTTGGCTGTAACGATTTCCTAAGATGGTTAAAGACTTAAATACAATAATAATCAGGCTATCCAGAAGACTAAATAGTCCACCAACCTTCATTGCTGCATCATCCAGAGAATCCCTCTGAAGAGGCAGTTTTAATTTTTCCTCGTACATCTTTGTTGCCAAGGCATTTGCAGTTCCCGGGTTCTGTCGCATAAGAGGGTCATTTCCAACAAGGCCATTTGTACTGCCATTAATAAGGTGAACCCCATCTCTTCGCTGCTGTTGCGGCGTTGGTGGCTGCTGCTGCTGCTGTGACTGCTGCTGTTGTTGTTGCTGCTGCTGTTGTTGTTGCTGCTGCTGCTGCTGCTGCCTCTGCAACAGGAGCTGTTGCATCTGCATATGATGCTGCTGCTGCTGCTGCTGTTGATGCTGGGGTTGTTGGGGTTGCTGCTGCTGTTGTTGATGCTGTTGTTGCTCCCTTGCTTTAAACAACTGTGTCTGCAATTTAATTTTTTTGATAAGTTATTTTATTGATATAAGGATGGGCATAGCCCAGGTACACTGGAAGTATACATGTGCATACACCCATTTAAGAGCTACATATAGATACAAGGAAATCATAAAAGCTGAGGCCATTAAAATCTAAAGCACTGGTCCACAAGAACAAAGACTTCCAGAAAAAACAACGATACTCTTTCGAGGAACGATCATGATCCTCAAATAGTCTCTCGTTTCTTTCATTCCAAATACACAAAAAAATACATATTGGAGCCATCTTCCACACCGCTGCAATCTGTGGTGTCCCAGTGATCCCTTTCCAGCTTGCTAGAAGATCAACCACCCTACCCGGCATAACCCATGGTATTCCCATTCTGTTGAAGAAGTAATTACATATCTCACTAGCAAACTCGCAATGTAGGACTAAATGGTCCACTATTTCACCATTGTGTCTAAACAAACAGCACCAGTCCAAAATTATTAGACCACTTCTCCTAAGATTCTCAATAGTCAGAATCTTCCCTAGAGCCACTGTCCATACAAAGAATGCGGCCTTGGTGAGTGCTTTACTTCTCCAAATATTCTTCCAAGGAAAATTGTGCCTTTGTTGCATGGTAATAACTTCATAAAAAGCGCATACCGAGAATTTCCCTTTTCTAGGACTCCATACCATCACATCTTCAGTTGTGCCAACAATAGGAATATAATACAACAAGTTAAGAAAATCCACCAAAGCATTCACTTCCCAATCATGTACATCCTTGATAAGGCTAAGATTCCACTCCTATGAGCCCTGATTTCTTTCCCTCAAATCAGCCACCGTAGCTTCTTTTTCGCATGCAATACTAAAAATTGTAGGATAAACATCTTTAGAGCCATGTCACCCACCCACCTATCCGTCAAAAAACCAATCCTACTACCATCCCCCAAACACAACCTGGTATTACTAAAAAAGAAGCCCCACCACTTCCTCATATACTTCCATAGGCCCACTCCATATGTCCCCCTACCCTCTTTAGAGCACCAACCCCCTCGTTCACTTCCATACTTCATGTTAATCACCTCTTTCCATAAGGCTTCCCTCTCATAGTTATAACGCCACAACCATTTACCCAACAAAACCTTATTAAAAGCCCTTACATTTCGAACCCCCAAGCCACCATCTCTCAAAGAAGAACATACCTTATCCCATCCCATCAAATGAAACTTAAACTCATCTCCTATACCACCCCATAAAAAATCTCGCTAGAGTTTCTCCATCCTCATCGCAATGCTAACGGGAAGTGAAAATAAGGATAAGTAGTATGTGGGAAGATTGGATAAAGTACTTTTAATGAGTGTGATCCACCCCCCTTTTGATAAATACATCTTTTTCCACTCAGCCAACCTATGCCTGTATTTTGCCAGCACCCCCTCCCAAATTGACTTTGCTTTGAAAGAAGTCCATTTAATAAGTCCATGAGTTCCCAAATAGCACTTTTTTCAAACTTTTTTTTCCCTTTGATACTTTCTAATTGTCGAAGAACTTCAACAAACACCATTGTACCATACAGGCAAAGTACAACAGACACAAAGTTCCACTTTGACCAAACTCCGAAAGCCATCAACTAGCCTAGGCATGTTGCCTGTTTTGCACCACAGCACCCAGGTACCCTGGTAAAGATTGACCTTAGGAGAAAAAATAATAATAATATAGACAAATGTGATTTTACTGGTACAGATTCCCACTAGGGGTAAGTAGGCACAATTCATACACAAGGCTAGAGACTTGAGCACAAGATGTGTATCAATGGGTAGTTGTGTGATGACTTCTCTGAAGATAACTAATGAAGCTTCAAACCCACAACCAAATCTTAAAAGACCAATTTCCACCGCATAACAACTGCCAAAGCAAAAGAAAGGCAAAGAAGAGAGACAATCAAGATATTTATCAGAACCTGTATGCATGTTTGACAGAACAGCATAGAGAAGTTAAGTGACTATTCTTTACTCAAACATCAAAGAGCAAATGATGCTTGAGCAAGGACTTACCTAGCACAGGTTTGTGAAGAGAGATGAGGGCGAGAAGTAACTACTGCCATAGTTAGGAAAAGAAAATAAAAACCAAGCAAGGAGAAGGAGAAACCACATCTCAAAAGGTACCCTTGTTGGGCTTCTTAGCATGTTAAGTATCCATCACAATCAAGGACAAACGCAAGAAAAAATTATCTAGCAACAACTGTAATTGGAGATGCAATGCCATAAAATGCCAAAAGCAGACACAGGAACCGAATCGGTTAGTCTCAATTTCTAGCAGCTGAGGGACAAAAATGAAGTGATTAATCAGAAATCCCATACTATTAACTACTACTGCAATAAACGCACGAGTAGCAGGAATAAAACAACAAATTTAGAACTACTGAATCAAAATATCAAGTATCAACTGATATCCAGGATTCCAATTTCCAACAACAACAAAATATCTAGGATACCATCAATAAACAATATTCTTTAAAATAATTTGAGTAACTTTGTTGACCCAAAAAATTAATCTACATGTAAAAAATGAGAATCTTGTTAATTCTATTCAAGAAGCTCAAAATCCATGCTTTTCATGAAAGCATCACGGCCTTAAGATGAAACAGATTGCATATACGTGGAAAAAGTGTTCTAATGGCGTTTGAACAGCAAGTTTCACTCCTCTCATCACACAGAATAGTTACCACATTTCCTCAGCAGCACTCTCTTCGTCGCAAACATAACCTAAAAAAGCATATCCAAGAATGATAATAAAATTTTCTTTAACCAACCTCAATGTAAGACGCGGCCGGCTCTGAGTGCTTTTCATTGGTCCTAGCAATGAATATATCCCAGAATACTGACCACCACTCAAAGAGAAACCCACCCGGGGCATCAATAGCTGTAAATCCATTTTCCAAAAACTTAAAGAGATCAAAATGTATAAAAGCAAAAAAAAATGTCTCAGAACTGAAAAATGTCTGTTTATGCACAAAACTCTTCCTGACTCTGGTTTTTTATAGCTAACTCTTCCTGACTATACATACCGACGGGATCAGACGATACTTTCCCTTCAGCTTGAAAAGCCTGTGCAGAAGCCTTTAAGTCCCTCTTCACTAGATAATCGTGGATATACACATCTAACCTGTTATTTAGCGGTGGGAAGAACATATTGTATCAATCATGCGTATTTGGGAAAAAAATAAAACTTTATGAACGACAATATCTAAAATAAAAATTAACCCCAAGTTTACTGTCAATATAGAGATGATAAGAAGCCAATAGAAAACAGTAACAAAAATTCAGAGACGAACCCCAAGCCAAGAGTTAAAATAACATATAAAAACATACATATGAAAGAACTACTAAATAAATCTAACTGCCTAAGTACGGAAAAAAACCCTAAATTACCCCCCACTTACATATACATAGTATCCATGGAATAAAGAACGAATCTAAAAAATCACACTCAGAACTCATAAATCCCAGTAACACGGAGCCCAGATCAAACAGGAGAAGACACGAGAAGAGCATTGAACGAGAGGAGAACAATACCCATAAATAACGAAAGGAGAACAATATGTAGAAACGAAAAAGCACTAACATTTTATCCGCTTCCCAGTTCGTCTGGGACATGGTGCTGAATTTAAGAGTTCGCACAAGCAGACGATAGTAAGGATTTTTGGTGGAAACACCCGCTTCTGCTTCCCTCTACCTCTGACTAAAATCAAGCCCAGAATAGCAGAAAAACAAATTCTTATCACTAAACATGAAAACCTGTTAAAGAAAGAAAGAGACGGTACAGAGACAGGGAGATAATCAATGTGAATGAACGGAAGCAAAGCCTCAAATCGTAGCGAATAGAATCGTAGAAAATAATCTAATATAATACGTCAAAACATTAATCTTATACTAAATTCAAAGAATAAATAGACAGTGAACAATGGATAGATATCATACACCTACAACTGCAACCAACCCCTCCCCCCGAAAAAAAAAAAAAAAAAAAACAGCTTTTTTGTTTGTAAACCTTTTATTTTATCTTTTTCTAAAAGATTTTTCTCATATCCCTTTGGTGGATTGAGTTGCTGTTGAAGGTACTATAATGCTTCAACCGAAATTACCAAATCAGCCCTCAAACCAGTCAAATTTTCGAAACCAGTCAACTTTTTACTTCCATTATTTTGTTTATAATTTTATTGTTTCTTATGATTATCATCGCTATACATTTGATTATAAATTCTTTTAAAATAATGTTTATTTAATTGAGCTGTAACATTTTTATATGTTGGGATTAATGTGTCAGAAATTTTGTCGTGCCCTTCATTCTGTTAATGTAATATGGAAAAAAGTACTTGATTGGAGAAAAAAAAAATGTCTAGCCTAGATAACGAAACAATAATATTGAAAATCTAGTGAAATAACACCCCTGTTTTTTCTATATTTATGAATTGATCCCTTTTCATTTTGGTTGTTACACTTTACAAGAATCTCCGTTTTGCCCGTCCTTGGACCGTGACATAACGTTAATCATTGGTTGGTAGCCCTTCCCTTGCTTATCAAGCACGAAATTACTATTTTGACAAAGTGTCGAGACGACTTATGCTTTTACAGTCTAAAATGGTTGAATTTTTGAGATCAAAAGTATGATTATTCAAAGGAAAAATGTCAATGGTATATTCTAATAAAATTGGGGCCTAAAGTTAATTTCAAGGAACTGAGGGATGAGTTTCGAATAATTTTATGATTGCGGGTCGCAATTTGTAGTGTATAATTAAGTCTTATAACACTTCACGACATGTTTAGTGCTATCCAAGCTCCTCCTCCTCGACCATGCGGTTATTAATCAATATAAATAAAAATGCACTACTTTACAATATAAGAATCAACAAATGCATGTGCTTCTTTAATTAATATGTTCAATCTTAATTGTGACGTGATGGATGGCAATATTAAATGAGATGATCATGATCAACATATATTTGTAAGGTTCCAAAATGTTATGCATTAAACGACACATTGTTGGACCCACAAAAAATTTTATAATTCTATGTAAAATACGAAGACTTTTAATTTATTTTATCATTGCACCCATTAAAAAATTTATTATTAAAAATAAAAAATTTTCACGCGAAACAAAAGTAGAATTTAAATTAAGTTGATATTTTTAAAAATGTAATTTCAACCCCCAAACAAATCTGCCATATTGTGGATTTAGACGGATGATAATATTATGTTTGAAAGCAACCAACAAAATATAGATGGGCCATCTGGATACCAAAATAAGTTGGGCTTTCTCTATCGGCCCATATTTTTCTCACCAATGAGTTATCCTGGGTTGGGCCAGTCAAACCCAATCTTGACTCGAATAGATTCAAACCAACTATGATTCATCATCAAACACCCTCGTTAAATCAGATTGATATAGTTGTGTCCAATATTCCAAATACGTTATATCAATACCTCTCTTGGAATTGCTTAAGATTGACATAATACCGTTGGACCGACTCTACAGAGTTGTTTATTTCATAGCCATATTCTCGTCTATTTTAGAGTTCCGATCTCAGACTTGAGAATCAATCCAGTGTGTCATGTTTTGGCCCCTTATGAACATTAGGATGCCAGATTAAAAGAGTGGGTAGGGGGCGGAAAAATCCAAACAGGCAACGTGGAAGAGAACAAGAAAGGGTTACCATTGTTAGGTCTCTCTCTTCCTATAGTCTTATATATATAATGGTAACCTTTCTCAATGTGTCAGCACGAGCTAAGCTGCTGCAAAAGCAACATGCCACTGAGATCCAAGTGGGCCCGAATCCAAGAGAATTCTCTCGGGGAACTTTTTCTTATATCATCATCGTCTCATCACTACTAAAAAAAACAAAAACACAACAAAACCAAGAATGCCAACAGTAAATGGCAATCTTCAATGTTGTCAGCGTGCATGTGTGTAATTTATTTATTTATTTAAAAAAAAAAATTGTATGGGGGATGGCATTGGCATGCATGCACGGGCACCAGTCTCTGATCAATACAATTGCATGCCATGTCATGCCAACCTATACTTGCTATATAGATACGCCCCCTGCAATATGCATCGAAGTCTGAGTAAATCCCACACAACGATTGATCCCTCCCTCAGCGCGTCCCCAACAACGAACGGCCTCGATAGCTCCTCCAACATGACTAGAATCAACAAAACAACACAACATTAATCCCATACATTATATTGGTCAAAAGTATGATCATAAATAAATAAATATAAAAAAAAAAAAACCAAGTAAATTTAGAACAATCCCACCGTATAAGTTAGGATCGAGAAATTAATGGAGACATTATCATGATCAAGCTGTACGCGTAAATTCTTTTATTTCGACCAAACTCAAAGAGTAATTACATTAGATAGCTAGCATCTTCAAACTTTAAATCATAGGCACGATCAAATCTAAACATGTATATATGGTCACCTGATATTTTCGAAACCCAATATTTGAAGGGCTTTAATCGTTTTGAAGTGACCTGATAATTAAACTAAGGATCAGAATTAAAGAGGAGAAAAACAAAGAAACAACCATATGTCATCTATATTCTATATAGTTTCAAGCTGCAAAGATAATAAATTTGCGTACCGCACACAGTTTTTGGAGAGAGTGCGGCGAGGGAGGGTGACCTCAGGTTTGCATGCAAAGAGTGATGAGATGAATCTATCAACGGTTAGAGAGAGAGAGAGAGAGAGAGAGAGAGAGAGAGAGGCTTGTTGAGGTTCTTCGATAAACCATGCAATCTGCCTCTCAGTCCTCTCTCTGCAAATTTGGGTCACTCGACTGATCAGCGGGACAGCGAAGGGAGGGAGGGAGAGAGAGAGAGAGAGACAGACACAGAGAGAAGATGCATGACGTAAGTGACACCGAAACGCGTGCTTGGAAGCGTGTGATGAGGATTTCGAATTCAATGCCTAAGAAAACCCTTCTTTAACTCACCCACTGGACCTTTTTCTCCACCCTCCCCAGAGTCTACCAATACACGAGTATTCAGTCTTACATATTCACCCCACTCCTTGTCTTATGGCGGCACACGCACAGAGAGATCAAGAAAGAAAGAGATTATAGACAATATTTTCTATATCCCAGAGAGAAGCTTAAGCTTGCATCAGCACCTAGCAGAGCAGAGGGGAGGGAGAGAAGAGGTACTGCAAGACTGAAACAGAGCTGTCAATCCGTTTCTGAGGCTTTCGTACATTTTTCTCTCCATGGCTTGAGAGGGCGTCAGAGCCCCATCATTGTCTCAATTATCAGCGTGAGAGAGAAGGAGAGAGAGAGAGAGAGAAATCAAAGGTAGCTAGCTACATACTATAAGGACCTTGGCATGCACCGTGCGTCATGCTTTCCGATTGATGCAAAAAAGAAAGTGTGTGCAGGAGCAGGCTTATACCCATGGGACCGCTTGCCCTTGGAGGACACGTACATGCCCTAATTTCTATTTCAAGACAGGGACAAAGGACACCAATCGTTTATAAACATGAAGAAATTGTTGCAGGTGGAGACAAAAATAGTGAACAATGCACCGTTGCACCGTTTACTCCTTTGTATTGTTAGGCACCGCCCCACCTTCCCAAGAATCATGCAGCAAATTGCTGCAACGTACTGATCTGTTCTCCTATAAATAGGAGAGCTTAAGTGTGTGGAGTGGGCAGCAGAGAAGTGCATAGAGAAAACAGAGAGTATGTGCTGCGTGTGTGCAGACAGTGTGTGAGAGAAAAAAAAAAGAAGAGAAGAGAGTGGGTGAGCAGAGAGAAAATTTTTTCTGTAAAAATCATTTCATAGTGAAATAACAGCAGCTGTGGACGTAGGCAATTGCCGAACCACGTTAAATTTCATCCCTCCTTTATTTAGAATCGTCTCTGTGTCAGAACAGCTCCCAACAACTGGTATCAGAGCACTGGTTCGAGCTGTCTGAAAATTCAAGTTGTTCAAAATCAATTTTTGACAACTCCACGGTGTTCCTCACGTCGAGACGAATCCGTTGCCACAAACGGAATAAAAAACGGAGGTCGGACGAGGCTACACGCCCCCCTAGAAGATCGGCGCGTGCATCTGCTGAAACCCACGCACCCCACGCGCTCCGGAGGTTGAAGACGCGTGCACCACACGCGCGCCAGAGGTTGAAGACGCGTGAAGGACATGTGCCCACACGCCCCCACACGCCCTAGAGAGGTTCGGCGCGTGTGTCACACGCGCCTCACTCTCCCCCACGCGCCACAGTACTGTATGCGCGTGTATTACACGCGCCCATGCGTTGCCCACGCGCACTGTGCAGCGCGTGTATCTCACGCGCCAGACAGATCAAAACCGTCCGTTTTTCAGATCTGTTTTTGGCTAGATCTAAGCCATTCGGAGTCCGATTTCGACGATCAAATAGTGTTTTCCAACTATTTGGATCATTCTGGACTCATCCGTACGGTCGAAATTTTGAGATTCGGCATCAGTACATTGGATCTGAACCATCCACGTGTTGCAGATCAATTTGGGCTAGATCACGTCAGTTGGAGTTCCATCGCGACGATCAAATAGTGCTGACAAACTATTTGGATCATTTCGGACTCGTTTCCAGCTAATTAGAGTGTTTCGGACGCAACGGTGATCTTTGTTTGTTTGAATTTGAACTCATTTGTAAAGTTATGGCTGGAGAAGAAGCTAAAGGTGTTGGTATCGAGAAATTTGACGGTACAGACTTTGCCTACTGGAGAATGCAGATAGAGGATTATCTCTATGGGAAGAAACTACATCTTCCACTCCTAGGAAGAAAGCCAGATGACATGAGCAATGAAGATTGGAGTTTCCTTGATAGACAAGTGTTGGGAGTCATTAGACTAACACTGTCAATATCAGTTGCACACAATGTGGGAAAGGAGAAGACCACGGCGGATTTGATGAAAGCTCTATCGGACATGTACGAGCAGCCATCAGCCAATAACAAAGTGCATTTGATGTACAAGCTATTCTACTTGAGAATGGCAGAAGGAACTCCAGTTATTCAGCATCTGAATGAGTTCAATACCATCATCAATCAATTAGCTTCAGTGGGGATTGAATTTAATGATGAAGTACGTGCACTGATTGCTCTAGCTCAATTACCAAAGAGCTGGGAGGCCATGAGAACAGCTGTCAGCAATTCTTATGGCAAAACAAAGATGAAGTATCAAGATATCCGGGACCATATTCTTAGCGAGGAAGTTCGCAGAAGAGATACAGGAAAAGCATCAACTTCCAGTTCTGCCTTAAACCTCGAGACGAGAGGTAGAGGAGCTAGTAGAAGTTCAAATCGGGGCAGATCGAAGTCCCGAAGAGGCAGAAGTAAATCTAGATCCGGAAAACAAGTACAGTGCTGGAATTGTGGCAAGATTGGCCACTTCAAAAATAATTACAAGGAAGTAAAGAAGAAGAATGAGCATGACTCTGTTAATGCCACAACAGAAGATCTCCAAGATGCCTTACTCCTTTCAGTCGACAACCAAATTGAATCTTGGGTGTTAGATTCAGGAGCCTCGTTCCACACTACAGCACATTTAGAAATCATGCAGAATTATGTCACTGGTGATTTCGGGAATGTGTACTTAGCAGATGGTGAAGCGTTGGAAATCGAAGGCATGGGAGATGTACCAATCAATCTGCCCAATGGAAGTGCATGGTTGCTACAGAAGGTGCGACATGTTCCCAAGCTCATGAGGAACCTGATTTCTGTAGGAAAACTTGATGCTGATGGGCATTCGGTACTATTTACCGGTGGCACGTGGAAGATAACAAAAGGAGCTATGGTAGTAGCTCGAGGTACAAAAACAGGTACTCTATACATGACGTAAAGTATTATAGATACTATTGCAATTGCTGATGCAAATGCCAACCTATGGCATCAAAGGCTTGGTCACATGAGTGAGAAAGGAATGAAAGTACTATTATCCAAGGGGAAGTTACCAAAGTTGGAATCCACTGATTTCGACATGTGTGAAGGTTGCATTTTTGGGAAACAGAAAAAAGTTAGTTTCCTGAAAAATGGTAGAACTCCAAAATCTACAAAGTTGGAGTTGGTGCACACAGATTTGTGGGGGCCATCCCCAGTCGCTTCTCTTGGAGGATCGCGGTACTATGTTTCATTTATTGATGACTCAAGCAGGAAAGTATGGGTTTATTTTTTGAAAAATAAATCTGACACATTTGATACTTTCAAGAAGTGGAAAGCCATGGTTGAAAATGAGACAGGCTTGAAGTTAAAATGTCTGAGGTCAGACAATGGAGGAGAGTACATCGACGGAGGGTTCAAAGAATTCTGTGCTGCAAATGGGATTAGATTTCAGAAGACTATTCCCGGGACACCGCAGCAGAATGGCGTAGCTGAACGCATGAACAGAACTCTCAACGAACGTGCCAGAAGCATGAGGCTGAATTCAGGATTGCCTGAATGTTTTTGGGCTGATGCAATTAACACTGCAGCCTATTTGATTAATCGGGGACCTTCAGTTCCCTTAAAGTTCGATCTACCAGAGGAAGTCTGGAGCGGAAAGAAGGTAAATCTTTCCCATTTGAAAGTTTTTGGCTGTTTATCATATGTTCACATAGATTCTACTGATCGTAACAAGTTAGAAGCCAAATCTAGAAAATGTTTTTTCATCGGTTATGGTAATGAAGAATTTGGCTATCGATTTTGGGATGATAAAAATCGCAAAATCATCAGAAGTAGAAATGTGATATTTAATGAGCAGATTCTGTACAAAGCTAAGTCACAAGCTGAATCTGAGGAACAGCCAAAGAAACCTGAGGTTGTTGATTTTGATGTTACTCGAGTCAACACTGATCAGAACGAGGATCAAGAAAATGATGATACACAGATCGAACAACGTACACTACTCACTGCTACTCGAAGATCTTCAAGAACAATTAGGCCACCACAGCGGTTCTCACCATCTCTATACTACATCTTGCTAACAGATAGTGGTGAACCGGAAAGTTATGATGAAGCTCTACGAATTGAAGATTCGATCAAGTGGGAGAAAGCCATGCAAGATGAGATGGAGTCACTGATGTCAAATCAGACATGGGAGCTAACTAAGCTTCCAAAAGGTAAGAAGGCTTTGCACAATAAATGGGTGTACAGAATTAAAGAAGAACACAATGGTAGCAAGCGCTACAAAGCCAGAATGGTCGTGAAGGGGTTTCAACAAAAGGAAGGTGTCGACTACACAGACATTTTCTCTCCAGTTGTAAAATTGACAACGATCAGGTTAGTGTTGGCAATTGTGACTGCAGAGAATCTACATCTTGAGCAGTTAGATGTGAAGACTGCATTCCTTCATGGTGATTTGGAGGAAGACATCTATATGCACCAGCCACAAGGATTCTCAGTGAAGGGAAAAGAGAATCTAGTTTGCAAACTGAAGAAGAGCTTGTATGACCTAAAACAAGTTTCACGACAATGGTACCGGAAGTTTGACAACTTCATGTGCAGTAATGGATTTACAAGACTGCAGGCTGACCATTGTTGCTATATGAAGAACTTTGACAAGTCTTATATTATCCTACTGTTGTATGTGGATGATATGCTCGTTGCAGGGTCAAGCATCGAGGAAATCAATGAACTGAAGAAGCAGTTGTCAAAGCGGTTTGAGATGAAGGATTTGGGTGCTGCAAAACAAATCCTTGGTATGAGAATTATTAGAGACAGGTCTAATGATACTCTCAAGCTCTCGCAGGAGGAGTATGTGAAGAAGGTGCTCAGAAGGTTTAACATGGACAAGGCGAAACCAGTGAGCACACCCTTAGCTAGTCACTTTCGACTAACTAAGGATCAGTCGCCAAAGACGAAGGAAGAGCAAGAATGCATGAACAGAATACCCTATGCATCTGCTATTGGTAGTCTTATGTACGCCATGGTCTGTACAAGGCCGGACATTGCACAAGCAGTGGGAGCTGTGAGCAGGTACATGAGTAATCCAGGAAAGCAGCATTGGGAAGCAGTCAAGTGGATTTTAAGATATCTACAAGGCTCTTCAGATACGTCACTATGCTTTACAAAAGCAAGTTTAAAACTACAGGGATATGTAGATGCTGATTTAGCAGGTGACGTTGACAGCAGAAAAAGTACTACTAGATTTGTGTATACGCTAGGTGGTACAGCTGTATCGTGGGCTTCTAAGTTACAGAAGATTGTTACTCTCTCAACTACAGAAGCGGAATACGTTGCTATAACTGAAGCAGGGAAGGAAATGGTTTGGTTACAGTCATTCTTGGATGAATTGGGAAAGAAGAATGAAAAAGGCATTCTGCACAGTGATAGTCAGAGTGCTATTTTTCTTGCAAAGAATCCAGCCTTTCATTCCAGAACAAAACACATACAGTTGCGATACCATTTTATCCGATCTCTTCTCGATAGTGGACAGTTGATACTTGAGAAGATTCGAGGAACAGAGAACCCAGCAGACATGTTCACAAAAGTAGTTACTGCTCACAAACTGAAGCTGTGTATAGCTTCAGTTGGATTTCGTACTTAAAGACATGACTTGAAGTTGCTGTGATAGTTGCTATGAAGATATGTAGACTCATTTGTCTCCAAGTGGGAGATTGTTGCAGGTGGAGACAAAAACAGTGAACAGTGCACCGAAAGACACCGAATGCACCGTTGCACCGTTTGCTCCTTTGTATTGTTAGGCACCTCCCCACCTCCCCAAGAATCATGCAGCAAATTGCTGCAACGTACTGATCTGCTCTCCTATAAATAGGAGAGCTTAAGTGTGTGGAGTGGGCAGCAGAGAAGTGCAGAGAGAAAACAGAGAGTGTGTGCTGCGTGTGTGCAGACAGTGTGTGAGAGAAAAAAAAAAGAAGAGAAGAGAGTGGGTGAGCAGAGAGAAAATTTTTTCTGTAAAAATCATTTCATAGTTAAATAACAGCAGCTGTGGACGTAGGCAATTGCCGAACCACGTTAAATTTCGTCCCTCCTTTATTTAGAATCGTCTCTGTGTCAGAACAGCTCCCAACAGAAATAAGGCGCAGAAAAGGCTAGATTTTAGTTTTACCTAGTATCATACTTTAAAGTTTAACTTCAATCGTTGTGTTGTGCTAAAGTTCTTGAAAATAAAAACTCTATTATTTGACATGGACATGTTTTTTTTTCCCAGTCTCTCGTCCCCTTTCATGTGGCTGTGCAGTTTTGTTTTGGTCGATAATACATGGAATTGAAACTATATATATATAGCTGCATGTCGTAAACAAGCTAGCTATCGGAACACCAAGTGTAGAAGTAGAAAGGTACACGATGACGACCTGCACCAACCTCTGAATAAAACGAAGCTATTGCGCATGCATTCCTGACCCTTCTGGCTAGAGGAGTCAGAACTACTACTGTTCTTTCAAATTACGTACGTGAGCTGTATTATATGTCTCTCTTTCGCCATGATTTTGAGTTTACTATCTTTATCCGTCTCAATATTCGTCTCACGTACGTACGTTACGTTGTTAATCTTGGAACTGTACGTATCATTATATATATTATAAGCTAACTTCAAAATATATAATTAACTGAAGTACTATTAATTCAGTTTATATCTTTAGAAAATAAAACAATTTCATTCATACTAATTTTCTATCATATTTTATTATTTTTAATGTGTTCCACCATTTTTTCAAATCCTGATTATTATAAAAAATTATCCTCATCACGTTTTCAAAACTTTATAAAACACATGTATAAATAAATTTCTTGTAAAAACTAATTCAGAACTTTTCAAATAATTCTTACGGGTCTAAGAGAATTGTTAATGGATTATGTATATATAAATGATATTTTTGATCATGAATATAAGATTAATTTAGATTTTAACTATTCCATTTCTATAAATCTTTATATTAGAATAGCTATTTTTTTATTATATAACAATAAAATAATATGAGATGAATTTAACTTTAACTATTCACATCAAATTTTCATATTGAATTATCTATTTATTTATTATATAGTAATGAGTAATTAATAATTACAAAAATATTTAATTTTTTTAATTATTAATTTATTTAATTTTATTATATTTTACTATTCTACCTATTATATGTTAATTAGTACTAATCATATTCTAATTAAATTATCTAAATATTTATAGATATAGATAGAGAGAAGGGAGATTGTTATAAAAAATAATAAAATATATATTTACTCATTCAATAATAACCATCAAATTTAGATTTCAATTTACAAATAGTGTAAGTCATAATCAAATTATTTAAGTTTGCATAATCTATTCTGACCCATTTTTCATCCCTAATAGCTAAAAAGTACCATTTGTTTTAGATATAGACAAACCAATGAAACTTCAGTACTAAACATCCATAATTTTAGAGTTAATTATAACTCAGCCACCCTAGCGGAAGGAAGAGGAACGATGAGAAATTAAATAGAAGAAGAATGGAATTATGCCTGACAATACTCTATGTCGATTAATGGGCATTGAGTCCCCAGTAATAGATCTAATTATGGACAATAATAAAGATCGTACGTTACACCCATATATTAATTAATGGGCATTATTCTTAAATTTAACCTTCCTGCTAGCTAGATACAGTCAGGGAAATAAAACAATTTAATATGGCATGTTCCATTGTGAGTAAGTTGAAGAATTGACATAATTTCTTGTAATTTTTTAGATTATATAGTTATTTTTATTATAAAATATATCTAACACATCATATAAAATCATATCAGTTTATAATATTATTTTTATAAAATTTATTTATAGCTAAAGAAATTCTTTAATTCGAACGAGACTCTAATAATTAAAATGCATGATAAATAGAATTCAACAAATTAACAATTTACCATTCCTTGTGCAATGAAAAGGCATTGATCTATTGATTTAATTAATTGCATTTATACAAAGTTACAAACTAACAAAACCTCGTGATAAGATAAGGGGATTTACACCGCCCTGGCAAAATTGACAAATATACAAGTCCTGAAAAAGTGAAGAAAAATTATCCCATTTTACAACCAACCCTACCCTAACCCCCGATTTATGTTTCTCTGATCTAGATCATCTACTTCTTCTTCAACTACAAGTTTATTTTTGTTACGATTTTTCAGTAGGATAATATGGGAATTACAACAGTCCTTGATTGTCCTCCACTGATCAGCAACGTCGTTTGCAATTCTCACGGCGTCCGAGGCCGTCCCAAGAAGACCTCTTCTCGTGAAGCCAACTGTATACAATCCGTTCTCTCCCTTCCAACCGTTGGGAAACGGCGTTTGGGGCATCCCATCTTTTGTGAAGAAGCCACAGCCCTGAGTTCCCAAACAAAAATGGGCAAAATATTAATTAATTATTTCAAGAAATTAAGAGATATCAGAATCCTTTTTATGTAATATATGCTAATATCACTCAGGCATGCATAAATAAATATTTTGTGAAAATGCTAAAAACAGAATACAGAATCCTTATTCTCCAAACTAGAAGTAAGAGTTAAAAAGGGATACTTTCTAAGGCTATCTTTGTTGTAAACTGCAACTCTGCGCGCAGAGCTCAACATTTCACGATAGTCACACATCACAAAAATCCACAAAGCAATACTTTATTTTTTTTTTTCCCAGAAAAATGGAATAAAAAAAAAGGTATATAATATATAGGATGACCCAAGCAAACCAAAATAATTTTATTCCTTTTTGCATGGAGAAAAGAAGAGGTGTGGAGGTTGTTACCCTCTGTGCATGAGCCCAACGAAAGGGATAGGCGATTCATGAATCATAACACGATAGAAGTAAAACTAAAAAAAAATGCAACAGGCCATGCTTACCTTGAGCCAAGTAGGCACATTGCTCTTGTACCCAGTTGCTAAGATTATAGAATCGAACTCCTTTTCTTGTCCATCCATAAACTTGGCTCCATTTCTTGTTATCTCCCTCACACCTTCCATCACCTGATGCCCTAAGAAAATCAGCTGAAGGTATAGAGAAATAACATGCGCAGAGATAGGCACAGAAACCGTGTTTATGGGTATTTTTACCTTTATTTTACCGGATTTAATTTGAGATAATGCTCCCACGTCGAGGACTGGGGTCTTCCCGGTAACGTTTTTTAGCTCAATTGGACCGGTTTTCGGCCGGTGGAGGCCTAACTGGTCTGTGTTTCCGATGGTGAAGTTCGCTGCTAGTAGGAGGAGTCTATCTACTAGCTTTAGAGGAAACCATCTGAGAAGTGCCATTATTATTCCAAATGTTGAGAAGCCAAACATTTCTCGCGGGAGTACATGCACCTTTATCATCGAGATTACAGACGAAAGTTAGCAAAAATCGAATGTTTTTCCTCATTTTCCTTTTCTTTTATATGGAAAGTAGGAAGCATACGCACCCAGATTGAATGAATAGCTCTTGAAACAATGTAAAAAAAAGTGAACCTATATCTATTAAATATGATTTTGATGAAAGTGTACAAAATTTCAGAACAAGATCAAAGAAGAGATTTGGAGAGGAATAAACCAACTCACAGTATTTCTCACAACCATATGAGGTACAGCGCTGTGTCTGCAGAGGTCCAAGCTAACTTCCATGCCAGAATTGCCACAGCCAACAACCAAAACCTTCTGGTTTGCGAAATCAGAGCCAGACTTGTACGCTGTTGTATGAACAATGGGACCACGAAACCGCTCCATACCAACAATTTCGGGTATCACCGGTTCGGCATTCTCGCCAGTAGCGACAATAAGCCACCGGGAAATGTACTCCAAGTCATGAGTCTTAACCCTCCAAAACCCACGGCTGGAATCGAACTCAGCGCTCTGGACGGACTGGTTGAACCTTGGCTGGATTGAGAAGTGTGCGGCATAAGACTCCATGTATGAGATGAACTGATCCCTTGTTGGGTACATGGGGAAATGTTCAGGGAAACCTAGTAATGGGAGGGCGCAATACTTCTTGGGAAGGTGCAGTTTGAGACGGTCATAGGTCTTGTGCTGCCAAAGAGAAGCTATGCAGTTGCTTCGCTCAAGAATCACAGAAGGAACCCCATGTTCATAGAGGCAAGCAGAGGCTGCTAGACCAGATGGTCCAGCCCCTACGATGATGGGCCCAGGAACCCGCACACGCTTTGCTGGTTCTTCTTTTTCTGTGCAAGAACCCATGTAGGAGAACCGCAAGAAAAGTGAGAGAGAGAGAGAGAGAGAGAGAGAGAGAGAGAGAGAAGAAAAGGAGAGAAAATAAAAGAATCCTCTGTTTTTTTGTTCTTTTTACTTGCCCTGTATTTTTTTCCCCACTCCCTAAAGCCTAATAAGCATATACTGGGGGATGGGGTGGGAAGTTTAAAGAGAGGAGGAAAGCGGTGAAGTAAACAAATTTCGAAAGACTAGTCTCTGGGGAAGAGTCAATGAGAAGAGAATCAGGGGGTGTGGTCACTGTGGTGTGGTCTGTGGACTGAGGCTTTTAAATGCACACGCACACGCACAGACACACACACATATATATATATATATAACGGAGAGATAAGCAGAGTTTTTATGAGAAGTGAGAGGTGGACAGAGAAAAATCTGAGGGAGATTTAAATTTTACGAGAGAGAGAGAGAGAGAGAGAGGGAGATTTGTTTTAATGGAGGCGTGAAGGTTAAGGAAAGGATTTGGTTCTCTTTCTCGAGCCTTTCTTCACGGCGCGTCTGCGCTAGGGTGGGTGTAGGAGAGGGGCCATGGGCAAAGAGAAGATACAATATATACATCGATCGGTATGAATATATGCCGTAATTTAGTTTATTAAAGTTAGGAGCTGGGATTTCTATCCTACTCGCATTTCTCAAACTGAAATTTATACGCTCTAGACAGACCCTTTTACGCCCATTGTTTGGATGGTCAATCTCTCTCTCTCTCCTACGTGAAAAATTCTATACATTATATTCATCTTATTTTTATCTTATTAAATATAATGTAACATATTAATCATTATTAAATAATTATTTATTACGTATTTTTTTCATTCAATAATAATAAATTACTTACATCTTATTTAATAAGATAAAAATAGAATAAGAGTATAGTATACAATATTACTCTCTATATTTTTATATATTCTATTATAATAAGTGACTATCTAATCATAGATAATAATTTTTCTTATTTTTCTATTAATTTTTCTTATTTTTTCGTTAAGTCATATTTTACCAAAAGGCTTTGAAATCCTTGACCATTTGATGTATAGCTCCCTTATAAAATTTAATGAATGACTATTTTACTATTATTACATATATACCCTTTAGTGTTTAAGACATTGCTAAATTGTTTCTGGACTAATGGTTTACGCGGGCTTAATTTCTTTGATCATCTTAAGTTTTTACAAAATTAATAAGTTATTTTATATTATAATCGAACTCACGTATTTTAAGTTAGTTTTATTCCGTCGTAGGCATTGTCCTGAGACTCAATATTTGTATTTGCATAAATAATAGTTTTATTTAAGTTATATTATTAATTATTATTCTACTACAACTAAATTTAGTAGTAATAATAATAATAATAAATTAAAAATTATTTGAATAGATTAGTCTATTTTGTCAAACAAGATATTTACTGTATAGTTTAATGGAATTTGATATAATTATTTACTATGTTGTTAATTGAAAATTAAGATATATTATTTTCTTAAAAATATTCATTTCACCCAATTAAAAAAAAGTACATTGCACGTTGATCATGTCCTAATATATGTATATGGTTAAAAATAAATAATAAGTATGGCAAATGACTTTTGCTATCCAACATTTGTCTCATATTAATCTAAAAGAGTTCATACCAAACTGATATAATATTTTTGTCATGTTATCTTTTTTTTTTCTTCTTAGCAAATAGGACATTTATAAATAAACTAACGGATATAATATATAAGTTCAATTGGGTAGAAGTCCCCTACAGTCTTCTTAAAGTCAGCACACATTACAACACGGATGAAAAAGAAAAAAATGGGGTAATCAAAGCTAAAATATTAGCTCCCATCCAATTCCCAAAAAGGGAGACTGTTAGGTGACGGTTTTTAAATAGTCTGATAAACAGATTATAAAGCTGCAGCTAAAAGCCACAGTTAAAAAAGGTAAGCTCAACGTGTTGGTCTGGATTGACTGGAAGGAACTGCAACAATCACTTTCACTCGATCTTTAATTAGGGAAAGTGGGAGTATAAGAAAGTAATAAAGAATTGAGACAAATCGCCAGTGAGAGACCACCACTAGTGGGAACATTATCTAACATAGCTCATACCAAGATTATATGATAATTATATAATATATTTATCACATTATCTATGAGCCTTCCTTATCTCATCACCAACATATATAATTAGAAGGATAGCAAATCCAAAATGTTATCACATTGTCTATGTGCCATTTTTAACTCAATATCTCTTTATATATGAGATTTACAACTTTTTTCATATTCTTATCAATAAATTTAAGCCTATCTTAACATCCACACACATTTAAACTCACTTAGGTAGCTCCATAAAAATCACTCATTCATCTCAATTCACTACTATTCATAAATAATTTAACTTATTTCAGCTCAACTTAACATACAAACGCTGTCTTAATATCCAGGATGTCCAATCATAGTGTGTATACATGTGTGTGTGTGATGATCACCCAAATATTTTATTCTAACAAGTGATCTTTATTCCTAAAAATATGGATGAAGTCATAAATATTATCTAGAGATTGTCCAGATATATATGATATGAGATAGATCTAAAAATAATTTTTTAAAAGTTGATTACTGCACAAAAGCATGACGTTAATATACTATTACTTGTATCAAGAAATTATATATATGTGTGTATTTATATATATACATGTTTGCTAAAACTCAAATTTCAAAATCATGTCAAATTATTCTTTTGAAGCAAAGATAGACAGATTACATTTCTCCATTTTACCTTAGCCAGTTAGCCAGCTTCCCTCAACGTACGAAACATCTTACATGCATTGTTTGCCAGTAGTTAGCGGAAGAAAGCAATGGGGTCGAGGTAGTTGATCTAGTACTATATAACGGTGTATATATATATTATATTGGCAGCTAGGGGTGTCTAAATTTAGTATACGTACGTAGGTATAAGATTCATATATAGCAGTAGTACTGTAAACGTAGTTATGGAGAGAGTGACACGAAGACATGAATGGAAATTACAGAAATTAGAAGCGAATTCAGTGTACGTGCGGACCACCACATCAACATGCATCGTTCCGATATGATGTGCGTTGTTTTAAGAAATAAATAAGTCGATGTTGATTAATTTGGTGAATATTTATTTATTTATCCAGGTGATCTATCTAAAAAATAGCACACTTATACAGCCGCCAGCTTTGATCGATGTTGGTAGACATGTACACGACAATATACATAATCAAAATGTGCTTGTCCTGTCCAAAGCTCACGCGCAGGGACAATATCAAAATTAAGACAAGCAGAACAGAGT
The DNA here is from genome assembly GCF_018687715.1 of Carya illinoinensis. Lineage (NCBI taxonomy): Eukaryota > Viridiplantae > Streptophyta > Magnoliopsida > Fagales > Juglandaceae > Carya > Carya illinoinensis. The sequence continues at coordinate 42,496,199 of NC_056758.1, forward strand.
TACGGGTCAAACTTAGATATAAGATCCAGTTGTTTATTATTCTATTTTATTTCTTTTCAGTGTATTATTGTTTTGGACTTTCCATTTGAACTCTTTGTACTTTTGTGTATTTGGCACTTCAGCTATATATATACATTCTCAGTTCCCTAGTAGTTAACCGCAGTTTTTATGGAAGACGACATCAGGAGATGCGAGCGCATCATGTCGATCTTCTGGAATATGTCGTGATCCGCACATCCCACGCACCAACTATGCGATATACATGGCTAGCATATAATAGGATCGCGATCGTTATTGGTATCCAAATTCCCGGACAAGACATGATGTGGAACATATTATTCCAATAAAAATAAATACTTTAGTCAGTGGTGGCATCACGAATTTTTTTTAGAGGCGAAATTTTGTAGTGTGATACATTAAAATTTCAAAATGATAAAAACATAAATATATATAAAATTTGATCTCGATAATTTACTATATATACATAAAAATAAAATTCTAAAAATAAAATATTTTAATATATGTCTTAAATTTTTGATGAAAATATTTTATGAAATAATATTCATCTATTATTATTTTTATAATAAAATATTTAAAATTTGTTTATTTCATATAAACTATCAAGTGAATTTTTAGAATGTCATCTTTCATTTTAGTATACATGTAAGCTAGTTAATTAATTTTTATGTAAAATATAGATATTTTCATGTTACATTAAGCATATAATATTATAATAGAGATCTTAAATAAGATTTTTCTTACTCAACGAAATCTAGAGGATAAACCTCACAACTATTTTCCATATGGATAACCAATCTTAAATATTTTTTCTTATATTTTTATTTTTGATTCCAAATTAAGAAGCCTACTACTGTATAACAAAAAACTTTTGAATTCATATTAATAAGTTTATTATTTCTCATAAACTTAGTTTTGATTTAATTTTGGTGAGACCATGCTCTTGAAAATAAATAATATATATGAATTATACAAAATTTTGAAACTATAGAAAAAAAAAATTGGAAAGACATTTCTAAATATTAAAATTTTATAGAATATATAGAGATTATAAATTTTTTTGAAGGGGCTATTTTCTATATTTATAAAATTATAAATAAAAACTAAAATATATTTTTATTTTTTTTAAATGTTGGGGTGCCATGATCCCCTTTAGTTGCATGTGGTTTCGCCATTGACTTTAGCCACAAAATGTTTATATATAAAAATAAACTCATAAATTAATATATTTTAATGTAATATGTCAAGTTGTAAAATTACTGTTATAGTAAAATAGATATAATAAATCATATTACGTTACGTCATGAATTTATATTTATATTTATATGTAATTTTTTTATATTTGAACATCTCTATTTAAAAATTCTTCAACCAACAAGCGTTACAAATGTTTTTGTGCAATTGAATGTCAAACTTTTGGAACCTAATAATTTTTGCCAATAAAACTGCCACCCAGCTACTAGCTGTATATATATATACATACATACAATATTAGTTATCATTATTTATTCACAAGCCTTTGAAGGCTTTGATGACTCAAGGTTCATATATATTAGGGAAAGGAGAGTGAGGGGAAGAGACCGGGCCAACCCTTTGGGCGCCCTATCATCCAATTCGCTCAAATTTTGTCACTTTTGTGTACCTACTGGATAATATTTTTTTTTTAGTACTATATTTAGATGTTGGGTTGAGTTAAATTAAGCTTAATTATTTATGAATAGTAATGAATTGAGATGATGAAATAAATTCTATAAGATCCATCTAACATGAGTTTATATGTGTTTAGATGTTAAGATAAACTTAATACTATTTTATGAAAAATTATAAAAGGTTGTGGGTTTTACGTGTAAATAAGTTTTGAATTGAGATGAATTTAATAACTTGAGAATTGTGTGTTTAAATATTAAATTCAATTTAAAATTAAATTATACTAAAATTATCTTAATACAGTCAAATAATCAAACGGGACCTTAGAATTCCTTATTTAGCACCACATAATAGAGGTTAAACGAATTATACTTAAAAAGACGATAAATAACATTTTCATCTATCTTTCTCTAAAGTCTGCATGTTTGCACGTTGCATACAATATATAATTTTATCTTCTTTTATAACTATATAATATATTATATAAATTCCTATCCTACTTAATTTCGTTCAATTATAGATGATGATGCAACATCAATATGAGAAGGATACAAATGTTGTACGTACGTATGTAATAATTTTTTTTTTTATATATGTAATATATAAAATGTGTGATGTGTAATGTGTGTAGATAATAAATAATAAAATTATTATAAAAAATTAGATTTATTTGAGGGTACAAAACTATTTTCTATTTAATTTGTCGGCCTTGAATCGATCGATAATCGACACCGGACAGATTACGTGAGACAGATCACTTGGGCCTTGGGAGAATTTAGACCACAGTCAACAGGCGTCAACGTGTCGTCTGCACCCAGGCCCGAAAGGCGAGGATGATGTCACGTGATCTATCTCCACAGTCACTCCGGCCTGTCACGTGGTAGGTACTTGACTCTCTTTTCTTTTTTCTTTTTTTATTTGCACACGTGGCGTGATTTATTCCTCTCAACCAAAAGAATCTCTGTGTGTATTGCATCACCGTTGGGCCCACCTCTTGAATGACCGAAACGACCCTGACACCATCACACGGTCACATTGACAGCAATACAGCAAACAGAACACGTTTTAGACTGAGATGACCCGAAAATATCCGTAAAAGGATTAGAGCATATTGATTTGACGGTGAGGGCATTTTCGTCACCTTGACAAGACGACACGTGTCACGACACTTTGATCGAGTTCTTCGTTATGAAAAGATTTTGACCGAAAGTAAGGCTGCGTTTCCGCGATCCGCGATAAGTATAGTAGTGGTATTGAATTGGGATGGAAGTAAAAAATTAAATAAAATATTATTTTTTTAAATTATTAATATTTTAAAATTTTGAAAAGTTAAATTATTTATTATATTTATGTTAAAATTAAAAAAATTATAATAATTAAATAAGATAAATTTAGATGAATTGAATAATCAAACTGATTGACTCTGGGCCGTCCGATTTTACTGAAAAGAATATACACGGACCCAAGGCCGATCGCCCGGCTGGGGTTACATTAGGGCTTTTCCATGAGGCTTTTTTCTTCTATCCTGACATACTTTTTGATCGGCTTTGTTAATTAAATGGGATGCCGTACTTAGGTTGTTCATGAATCATGCACACAAGGTGATGACATCACACCAATTTTGACTTTGCTGATATCTTGTTTTTCGGGAGAATCACAATATTTATTCACAATTTGATCCGTATCAATTTATTTATTGATTTTTATGAATATTAATTTTTGTCATTAATATATCAAAGCTCGTAGAAATTCGAAAAAGAAAAAAAAAAGGCCTTAAAAGGCCCATTATATTCACGGCCCAATATGAGTTGTATTTACAATCTCTTGACGTTTCAATCGTGAGCAGTTCCTCAAACCCGCAATGATCTAGCCGACGATCTTTTAAATCTTAAAAAATAAAAAGGCCAACGACAATGAACATAATGAAAATCGGCTATAACTCTGTAACATATTACATCTATACAGGTTTATAATGTGCAGAACTCGTATTAATTTTGCACGTGAGCATGGTGAGGTCCTTATCGGGGGCCAGAATCATGACACGTGATCTCAGACGTTATTATATGATCTAATTAGAATATTCATGAGAAAAATCATACCGAGAAGAGAAAGAAAGAAGAAGGTTTGCTGGCCTGAAGCATCGATAAAAGTAGTAATTCTTCGTGGTGATCATGCATGGCCGCGTGATTCATGTCTTTTGCGACTGTCGAACAGTTAGACCCCACCGTTGGATACACAAGAAGATTTTTTGGACGCAATGGGTGATATAATTTTTGTCGGATTAGCAGATTGGGAAGGAATATACTCTCTAATGGGATATTGATCACTCAAAGTTTCTGCAAACCTAGGTCTGAGTATTTTAGGCCATATCTTAGCCAACCTGCAACCCTTCCAAGCTAGTGGGATACGCACCATGCAGCTTGATCTGCCAATATTTCGCAAAACAACTGTGGGCAATTAATGACTCCATCACCATGGTATACAATATTATAATTATCTAATTTCTACAAGTTGCGTACATGTCAGTGGCTTTTTCTGTTTTTGTGGGGCCACATACCAGGGAAAGATAAATCTAGATGACCTATAATTAATATTATTTTCCATTCTGTTCATCCTGATCAATTTATTATTGTTTGGGTGATCATTTGCACGTACTCCATCGATTTGAAAGGAAACGAGAAAGGAAGGAAGGAATGAAGACTGTACTGAAGAAGGGAAAACTTGATGACGTGCATGATTGCATGCATGGTATATCGATCAGTATTCTAACCTAATTAATTAAAAATCGATCGTCTGAATGAACAAGGGAAGCTGGTTTTGTGGGAAAAGTTCATTGACGTTGGAGGATTATTGCAAGACTTAACCCCCAGAAAGAAATTATTAACGGCGTGCGTGCATGCATGCTTTCAAAGATGAATCTATTTGATCTCATGCATGAATGGTTTCAAAGAAAAAGCCTTGACGCACAGCTCGGCGGGGAGTTAAGACTTTAGATACCTATTCATAACGAGGGTAACAGATGTATAAATGTGTCAGCTTTGTTTCTCGTGGAAAATCTGAAATCCGGTGCAAGTGGAGCTGTAGCAATTAATATTATTGTCAAAGAAGTAGTACTATAAAGGTAGAAGAACGAACGATGGAACAGCATTATACAAATTTACTTTGACATAGGGTTTTCAGTTTGGTACGTGATAAAGAAAAGTCATTACAGGCGAAGGACAATCACATGGTATCTAGCTAGCCAGCTAGCTAGATATAATGATGTACAAGCTAGATATAGAAACTTATTAGACGACGGGGTTCGTCCAAAGTGGCTGGTCATTCAAGTCTTCTACACCGAATTGGGCAGACAGATTCAGAGAAATAGGGATCACTGTAGTAGTGGCGAAAAGAAGACCTAAAAATTCATAATTTGGGTGATCTATGATAGAATATTTAGCTTCCATCGTGCTTGTTTCAAAGAAACAATCACCTCAAATTGAAGTGCTTGCTGCATGTAGACAAACAATGCGTGCTAGATTTCTCTTTTTTTTTTGCTTTTTCAATGGAAATATCCTACTTTCAGATTCCTCCCATCATTTCCTACCTAAGCTTAGCTAGCTACAAGAATCTCAAAGTCTCGCATGCAGGAAAAGTACTCTCGTTTATTTGAAAAAAAAGAATCAAATTAATGTTTAACGTGACAAATTAATCGATTAGTCGTGATACATGATGAGTTTGTGAATACAAATATAGGAGAAAAGAATTCAAAAGATAGATGCGTTAATTAAAAAATAATAATAAAACGAATTACTAATCCGTCGTTAATTAATTTGAGAATGGGCTGTTGATTCGTGAACTAATTTCGTTTCGGGCAAGCCCAACATTCCGAAACATATCAGAAACGTTGTTTAGGCCGACTAGTCTGCTATTATCTGTCGCCTGTCGGCCACGGGATGAATCGCGGGCCAGACTGCTATAATTCAATGTTATGGGTTAAATATCATCGTGGCCCAGCCAGAGTGATGCCCAAATTTGCAAATATACAGAAAGCCAATCAGATTTAGAAGCCCTCCTGCATTATCAACTGTTATGGCAGGTCGATTTTGTATGCTGTCCAATTTCAATAGGAGGAGCCGAGCTGTGTGCATGGTTGAGCTCAATAGATTTTGAAGTCTATGACAATAAGTTAAAATGATGTCTTTTTCTTCTATCAAATTAAATTAAGTTATATCTAATTATATTTTTATTTAAAAATTATTTTTCTTATTTTTTGAGATGCAAAATTGCTAATTAAATTTTTATAATCAAGTTCTTCTAATATCTCATTATCAATTGATATTATGGCCAATCTATTTAATCTTTCATGAGACGTTATTGATCTTAGATAAGATTTTATCAATTTTAATTTATAAAAATTTCTTTTTGTAGAAGCCACAATAATAGATATTGTCAAAAAGATTATATAAGCGATACATGCATTTGGAAAAGAATAAAGTCTTTTTATATAATTTAATATATCAATTAGATTATTTTCTTCTATTGGTAAAATTTATTTTAAATCTTTTAGTTTAGAAAACAAATCTAAATCATCGTTATCATATTTCAAAAAGCTTTCAAGACTGAGATCCTTTTTTTTTTTTTTGCAAACGACCATATATCTTCAAGTAATTTCAATTTTTTTAAATTAAATAAAAAATAAAACATATTTTCATATATTTGAAATTGTTCAAACCTTTTTTGAATTGAAGAAATTGTTTGATCTACTATAAATAAAAAATAATTAATTCTAAAAAATTCTTCGACATATTGTGTGGTTTCTCTATTGACATTTTCATCGAGCTATTTTTTTTTATGAATTATTCGCTTTTCTCTAAATAATATTCTAATTCCAGACGAATTGTAATATCTTTCAATGAAATCATAGCAGATTTAAATCCATTTTGTCTATAATCTTAGAAAAAAGAAATAAGACCTTTTAATTGATTAGTGGGAACATCTATATGCATATATTTGGATTGCATACTTTTACTTTAGAGTATTGACCACAAATAATATATCATACCATATGGTCATACCTAATATGAATTCAAAATTCTCAATTTCATATGCTGCTATACAACTAGCTTCATTCTTGGCTTTAGGATTTTCAGTTATTTTTGCTAGTTGCAATAAAAATTATATTATTTGTGGAGTTTGAAATTTTATTACTTTGATACTTTCGATTCGACTTTCCCAACATGTTTGTGAGAGTGACTTAAGAGTTAGAATCGACACGTTATATTGCAAAATTTTCCATCGTTTTGTTGATGAAGAAAACAAAGAATAAATATGTTAGACCATTCCAAAAAATGAGATAGTTTTACGGTAAGAATTAGCTATGTCACATATAACAAAATTAAAATTATGACAAGCACATGACATGTAAAATGCTTTGGAGTTTATATCAAGCAATTTTCTTTGCACCAATTGCTATTTGTCTTTCATATTAGACCTATTATCATAACCTTATCTTCGAAATATTATTAATATCAAGTTTAAGATTTTTTATTGTATTTAATAATTCATTGAAAATACATTTTTCACTAGTATCATCTACTTTAATAAATTTTAGAAAATGTTCTTCTATTTTTATTGGGCTTATTGAAATATTAACACATCTTAGTACGAGAGACATTTGTTCTTGATAACTTGCATCTGGGGTATAATCAAGTATAATTGAAAAAGATTTTACTTTCTTGACTTTTTTAATAATATGATTTTTAAGTTTAGTTGCTAGCAAGTATATTAATTCATTTTATATATTATGTCTAAGATAATGATTATGAATTTTACTATCTTGAATATGTCGAATGTGTTTTTGCATTACTGGATCAAACTCATAAATCATCTTAATCAAACTTAAAAAATTTCCATTATTTTCTTGGTACATCTTTTTATTTTGTCCTCGAAATGAAAAATTATGTTTACCAAGGGTTTTTACTACAACAACGATTCCCATTAATACTTTTTTCCAATGATCTATATATCCTCAATATTTTTATTTTCTTCTACATTTTTCACAAATTCTCCAACAAGAACTGTAGCAGTACATGCTTAAGCACTATTATCAGATCCAGTTTGTTGGATTGTTTCATTATCCCAATATCCTTTTTATTTCTTGATTTATTTTGTTATCTTTTGGTCATTTTTTGTGTATTTCATTATCATCTATAAATGTTTCATCTAAATTTTATGCTATATTTTGTTTATTGCTAGTAACAAATTATTTAAAAACAAAATTTTGGATTCAATCAAATTTTCTATTATTCTCTTTTTAAGTTTTTCATATCCAGATGCATATTTTCTATTAAATATATTTTATAGTAAAAAAGAACAATATCTACCTATATAAATTCTACTATACTTATGAATATTTTAGAATAAAATAAATATTAATATAAAACAATTAAGCGAGAAAATAGGCTTCACTTTAATATAACAAATGAATATAAAACTGTTAATCTGTATAATAAAATAAAATATATTAATATCAATATACAAAATCAAAAAAATAGATTAACATTAGAGAAATTGGAAAAAAAAAAAAATGGTAAAAAGTCAATGAATGCATGGCCGCCATGTGAAATCGTCGGTTGAAGAAGAAGACAAAAAAAAAAAAAAAAAAAGATCAAAGATGTTCTAGACTTTAGAGACTAGAAGACAAATGTGGCTATTTTATTATCACAAAATTTTACTGTATAGTGTACATATAAAACAAAATTTCTAGCTTTAATTTACATTCGTTGACCATAACACAATAGAGATGTTGCTCAACATCTGCAAGTGCGATGCAGTGATGAGAGAGGTTGCCAATGTCACATACAAGCAAGTTGAATGTAGGACAGTTCGAGATTAGAGACTGGAGTCTAAATTACAAGAAAAAAGATGAAATAAAATTTATAAATTTAAAGTATAAAAAGAGAGTATTTAGATGTTCTGAAATTTTGTTTACAGATAAATTGCAACATATTTTTTTAAAGTTCTTGTGACTTTTGATTTTTCCAAATGAAATTATAGAGATTATCTAAAATCTGTTAATATTTATTTATTTTTTAACCCACGTGGAGTTGAGAATTGATTTTTTTTTTCAATTTTCAAGTTTAACCTAATTTAGTTTAGATATTTTTTTAATAATTAAATTTTTATTATTTTTTAGACATTTTTGCAATGTGGGGCCTTAAGCAACGCCTACCTGACTTATGGACCGATTGAGGCCTCCAATTTTGTACTGCACACACGTACTTGTTGAGTACTGCTTTGTACTACATCTAGCGACATTTCAAATTATGTCTAGTGCAACAGAAGAAAAAGAAAAATATCTAAAGAACCTTACAGACGAGAATTAATATAGTGATTAGAAACTTAGAAAAATAATATATCATAAATTCATAAGTTATTAGTTTCCATTATATACAAATATTATTACATTTATAATGTGGTGTACGTGACACATTGTAAATTTGGTCACAGAGAAAAGCAGTTGGGGCTGCTGCTAGTTTGGACGACAGCCACTTTAACCGGAGGGGCAGTCTTCGAATCGTACCCAATTGCCTCCCATCTCCTGCGGGCCGACGGGCGGGGGAGGTTCTCTGGCACAATGGTCTCCAGCGAATTCACTCGCCAAGCTGGGCAACTTCGTTTATCGCTCCATTTCGTGGCCTTCCCGCGGCCGTTCGATTCTGCTACGACCAACGTCGTCGACGACGAAGACGTACTGTATTCATTGGCGGCAATATGGGTCACCGAGACGTTGCTCATTTCTAATCCGATTATCATGCAAGCTGAAGCCATGCCTATTAGAACACACGGGTTCGATGATCTGCACGATTCTAATTCATTCTTCTTCCTGCACCGTAAATGCACACATGCACACAGATATTGGTTTATTAAGTAGTTGGTTAAGGAGGGTGCATACTTAATAACTAATGACCAAAATTTCCAAAGCGGTCTCACTTACCATGCAACTTGAGGCGCTTTTGAAGTAGGTGAGACATTTAGGCAGCAACTGGTTGTAAACACCATCTCTCTCTCTCTCTCTCTCTCTCTCTCTCTCTCTCTCTCTCCCCGAGTTAAAATAATAATAATAATTATTATAGAGGAGAACGATTGCATTATTATATGCATGAGCGTATGTTGAGAGAGAGAGAGAGAGAGAAGGGTTTCGTGGTTGGTCAGATTAAGGTAGCTGAAAAGGACGGCAACGGTGGCCCTTTGATTCAGGACACGTGGGTTTGGAGTCTTTGGACCCTGTGGCTGTGGCCTTAGTCAGTCGAAGACGCTACCTTGCTTGCCGTGACTCATGGTACACCACTTGGGAAGGTTCTCTTCTCTTGTCGCACTTGGGAAGGTTCTCTTCTCTTGTCGCAAATCTTGGGTAATTTGGGTCGGCCCACTAAAGCCCACTTTCAACTCATTTTGAAGATCTTATTGGATCGGGGAAGTAACAGATAACACACGACCACAGGGTTCTCTCCGTGCTTTTTATTTTCCCCTTAAAATGTAGTTTTCGTCCAGTTAGGAGTATTCTCATTTTAGAAGAATGTTGGATAAGGTAGTAAATAGAGTGATGTGTAAAAATTAGGAAGTTTGTCTCTCTCTCTAGTTTTGGAAAACCTCTCCATTCTTTCTAAAAAACACCCACCCACGTATCTCGATCATAGGGGGTGGGAGCTTCGGCTCCTTTCCCCCTCCCTCCATCTCCCCGCCTCCCTCCCCCTCCTCCCTCTGTTTTTGTGATTTCATTTTCTGTTTTTTGTTTTTTTAGCCAAATAAGGAAATCGCAGATCTTGAAGACTCTGGCGACCACCGACCAACACGGGCCACTTCATGGCGTTGCCCAGCCATTGAATACGGTGCCAAACGGAGCGGCAAAGGGCCCGCACACGCGGGTCAATTTTTCCGGCGTTCCTGCGCGTGGCTCTCACGCGCCACCGGGAATCCCTCTGCCGACGTCACGAGCGGCGTTTCTGGTGCTTGTGAGTCGGGGACTACCAAGATCTGCTGTTGGTTTCCTCCTAGCGTGGCGCGTGTACGACACGCGCTACAGTACTCACTGGTTCACTGGTTTTTCGTGTACAGTGATTCCAGTATTTTTTGTCTTGTGTCTTGTTTTTTATTTCCTATAAATAAAAATTCAAAAAAATAGTGCCATCGGACTTTTGTCCTGTTGGAGTAGTCCCCCCTCCTCTTTGCGGTGCTTGGTGAGGTTTGGTGCCCCATATTCCGCTTAGTCGGGTATGGAGATTTGGTAACTCTATTGTAGATAGAGTTGAGCTGTCTCTTAGACTTAGGTCTTTAGAGTTTAGCGTCTGGACTAGACTATGTCAACCACATAAGTGTGTTGAGAAGCTATTAATGTTTGTAACTGACTTGATATTTTAAGTCAAAGTTGTATGTCCTCTTTAAATGAATGGATGTGATCTGTTATTCAAAATAGAGTGATGTGTAATACCAAACTTTGTGTTGATGGAAAAAAGGATAATGTCGGCCCGTCGGGTATAAATAATAGGCACTGTCGTTGATTTATTACATAACAACTTAAATTTTGCAAATATTTATCACCAAAGAAATATTGTATTCATCTTAATGCTATTATTTTATTTATTTCTTATCTAATATCACATATTAAAAAATATTATTTTATTATTATTTTTATTAATCATTTGATATCATCTTTCGATATAATATTAAATATCCAAAAATTTATTTATTAATTATTTCATAAAAGGATAAAAGTATAAATTATAAGATAAAATTAATAAATGATAAATAATATTTTCTTTTATACATATTTTTGATAAATCAACCACCGGTTATTGCAGAAGCATAAAAAATAAAAATAAAAACACAGTGAAAACCACTCCCCTCATGCAAATCATCTCATATCTGTCTTGCAAATTTAGGGAGATTTTGTTCTCTTTGGTGACCTTGCATTGGTAATGGGCTAGCCATTATTTAAAATATAAGGAAAAATCTAATTATAAGTATAATTATGTATTAATATGTGTATCAATTTATTGTGATTAATAAAAAAGTAGATTTTATTAAAAACAGTACTAATTTAAATTTTAAATATGAAAGAATCAGTATTGATACGCAGATTAGTACGCGACTTTATTTGTATGTAGCAAAACTCTAGATAGAACTCTAATATAGTCTTTTAGTTATAATATGGACTCCTAGCTAAATTAATCCATATTGGATTAACTATTTTAAATTCTAAATAATAATATAATATTATATATTTTAATAATATTTGATAAATTTTTTAATATGTTACAAATGCACTTCATAAATTAATTAATAACTTTATTAAAAAAAATAAAATTATTCTTTTTCAACTATTGTTTCCCTCAATCTAATTATTCAATAAATATATTTTACCAATCATTTATCCAACAATTACATATTTATGATGTACTTTATTTAATGTGAATTAATGTAAGTATAATTTTTTGAACAATATCATATAAATATTAAAAAAATCACAGATTATGTGCATCATCCAAGGTCAATGACTTGTGTATAAATATTAAAATATTCATTTAACTTAGAATAATCATTCTTCAAACATAAAGAGATCCTAACATTTACTGTAGCTAACATGTCAAACTTTCACATTATAACTAAGCCAATGCAGTAAGTATTTCTCTTATTTTCATTTAATTTGGACTTGCATTGGGCAATGAGGCCATTGCCAATGCTCAATAGGCGTTCCGTTCCGCCTTTGTCTACGTAAATTGTAGTCTTGTAAGTTTTCTGCAAAAAGTGAGAGAAAGAATCGGAATAAGTAGAGGGCAGAGTATAAAAAAAATGTCCCGGCGGCCCCACTACCCTATTTTCTATGTGTTCTCCTCTTCCCCTCTTTCTGTACATATATATATATATATATTTTATTAAGGTCTTTTGAATCCTCTTGAAAACCCTTGGTACATTTTTTTCGTTTCAATCAGTGAAAATTTGAGTAATTGCCTTCAAATCACACCAAGTCGTCTCATTGATGAATTGCTTAATGATTCGATTTCAAATCCCCAAGAGTGCTTCTGCTTCTGCTTTTTTTGTTGGGACTGGAGTTTTCTTAGCAAGCAGACTGCTATGGCCACCGCGGGGGGCTCCCGTTGGGAGCTTCCGTTAGGCTAATTTTTTTTTTTTTTTTTTTTTTTTTTTTTTTTTTTAAATTTTCACATCATTTTTTGAATATTTTTAAATATTTAAAAAAATATAAAAAATTCACAATAATATTAAATAATTTTTACTTAACCATTAAGAAAAAAAAAAAAAAAAAAAAAAACTGGGAGCCCAGCAGGATCTCCCAGCGAGGGATATAGCATTTTCCTTCTTAGCAATCTCCTGATTTGGAAACTCCAAAAACCCTATATTCGAAACTCGAGCTTTTATCAAGCTCTTATTTTGCTTTCGATTTTCCTGGTCGTGCTAACTGAGTAACCCACATTGCCCGCTTGGGTCTTGACTTGGAGGATGTGATGGTTGAAAAAAATGGAGGGGGAAAGTAAGGGGCGTTTTAGCGGAGAGAATGGGAGTTCGAGCATTTTGGCTGAGAATGGGCGTTGCTAAATAGTGATGATATTCAAAATTAGTATATTATTGTCTGCCTAGGTGTTTGATGGACATGGGGAAAAAACATGCTGATGACTTTCCTTGCTATCGTTTGCCAAAGTTCATTGTTGAGGATGAAGACTTTCCAAGAGATATTAAGAAGGTTGTTGCTTCAGCATTTTTGCAAACTGACGCTGCCTTTGCATGCTTACTCTTTGGATGCGGCCCTTGCATCTAGCACTACTGCTTTAGCAGCTCTTGTCGTTGGAAGGTTAGGGGTGTTCTACCGCCACATATATATTCACATTTACCCCTTCATGTAGATGTATTATATTTTAATTTCACGTTTTTAGTAGTTTTCATATGAATTTATGTTATCTTTCAATTTAGTCAGTCATGGGTTAGTGATACTCTAACCAATCAAAAGCTGTTGTAGTTCCCTGACTTGATTGCCCATTGATGTCTACAAAACTGACAGAGGAAGGCGAATTCCTTATCATGGGCTGTGATGGGATCTGAGATGTGTTTGTGAGCCAGAATGCTTTAGATTTTGCTCAGCGAAGTGTCACGGACTTAGAATTTCTTTACTCGACCCGTGCGGCCTTAGGAGGCTTTCTCTCCCACAAAGCTCCTAAGTAAGCCTTCTAAAGGACTCAAGACAATAGAGAACAAACTAGAGAGAGAAGATAGAGAGAGATGCTCTAGAGAACTTGTTTCTCTTATTGCTTGGTGATTTATACAAATGAGAGCCCCTCTATTTATAGGGAACTCTTGGTACAAAGAATGGTTAGGATTGTGACACTTGTCACCAATCCAAGAGTAAAGAACTTTCTAGATTCCTACTCTAGAATTGTCTATAACGCTCTTTCTAGAACACTACTCTAGAATTGTCTATAACGCCCCTTCTAGATGACTTTACACAATTCCACAAGATTACAAAGGACTGGGAGGCATCTAGAAGGTTAGGAAATTCTCTAGAAAAATCTAGGTGGTGACATTCTCCCCCACCAAGCTTCGCGACGTCCTCGACGCGGTGTCTTCATGGAACCTTCGGATGTGATCTTCAAACTGCCACAATGACTCATTTGGTTCCCAAGTTGTCTCACTTTCGGGCAATCCCTTCCACTTGATCAAGTATTCTTGGCGTGGCATATGACTCTTTCGCCTGATGACACAGTCCGCCAAGATTTCTTCTACTTCTTTGTCGAAAGTGGTAGTTATGCCCAATGACGCACGCTTGGACTCTCCTCGTGTTGGCTCCTCTTCATCACCATGGTAAGGCTTCAAACAGCTGACATGGAAAACTGGATGAAGTTTGAACTTGGAGGGTAGGTCCAGCTTGTAGGAGACCTTCCCTATTTTCTTGATGATTGGGAATGGTCCTTCATAACGTCGTACAAGCCCCTTGTGTAGCTTTCTTGTGAACTTGTGTTGGCTCGACAAGATCTTTACTAACACCAAGTCGCCTATACGATATTCTGCGTGCCTCATCTTCTGATCAGCCCACTTCTTCATCTTCTTGGTTGCTTTGTCTAAGTAGGAACGGGTCACATCCAATTGCTCGTTCCAAGACTTAGCAACCTTGAAGGCTGTCGGACAATTCCCCGCGTAGCTTGTCTCCAATGACTGGGGAGTAAGTGGCTGCTGTCCCATTACAATCTCAAATGGGCTTTTTCTTGTGGATTCGCTCCTTTGTAAATTGTAGGAGAATTGAGCGACATCCAGTAACTTGGCCCAATCGGATTGATTGGCACTTACAAAGTGTCTCAAGTATAACTTTAACAAGGCATTCACCCTCTCAGTTTGCCCATCTGTCTGTGGGTGAAAGCTGGTAGAGAAATGTAGGGCAGACCCCATAAGCTTGAATAGTCCTGACCAGAACTTTCCTGTGAAGCGAGGGTCTCGATCACTAATAATGCTCCGTGGTAAGCCCCAATACTTCACCACATGCTTGAAGAATAAATTTGCAGTTTCTTCAGCGGAGCAATCTTTAGGAGCCGCGATGAAGGTGCCATACTTGGAGAATCGATCTACCACCACAATGAGGGTACCGCAACCCTCGGATTTGGGTAGAGCCACTATAAAATCCATGCTCACACTTTCCCATGGGTGAGAAGGAATGGGTAGTGGTTCTAGTAATCCTGCAGGACTTTGATTCTCCACCTTGTCTTGTTGACACACAAGACAAGTCTTCACATAGAGTTCCACCTCATCTCTCAATTGAGGCCACTAGTAGGAAGCTTCCAGCAAAGCTCGAGTACGTCGTTGGCCCGGGTGTCCAGCCCACAAGGAATCATGGCATTCCTTGATAAGGTTCCTCCGTAGGTTTCCCCACTTTGGAACATAGATTCGCCGCTTGATGGTGTAGAGAAAACCGTCTTCTACCCAGAATCTCTTGGTTTTCCCTTCCTTAGCCATGTTCACCAAGTTCTTGGCTAAGGGATCATGCTCCATGCCTTCTCGGATCACATCGAGTAGCTCCCCTTGAGCTTGAGTGATAGCAGCAAGTTCACCCTTCCTACTTAGTGCATCAGCAACGAGGTTGGCCTTGTCCGGTTTGTACTCCAAGACAAAGTCAAATTCTGCCAAGAAGTCTTGCCACCTAGCTTGCTTTGGGCTTAGTTTCTTCTGACTTTGGAAGTAACTAGTGGCAATATTGTCTGTCTTGACTACAAAATGAGAGCCAAGCAGATAGTGTCGCCAAACTCTGAGGCAATGGATGATGGCCGTCATCTCCTTCTCTTGCACGGTGTATCTCCTTTCAGTCTCATTGAGTTTGCGACTCTCATATGCAATGGGATGTCCCTCTTGCATGAGAACTCCCCCTATGGCAAAATCTAATGCATCTGATTGTACCTCAAAAGGCTTGGTACAATCTGGTAAGGCCATGACCGGTTCCTCCGTGATGGCTGTCTTCAGATCGTCAACGGCTTCCTGACACCTTGATGACCACTCCCAGGCCCTGTTCTTCTTGAGCAAGTCGGTGAGGGGGGATGCTCTTGTGGAGTATCCCTTTATAAACCTCCTATAATAGTTGACAAGCCCAAGGAAGGATCGGAGCTCGGTAACCTTAGTGGGAGGCTCCCACTTCTTGATTGCCTCAATTTTTCCCTCCTCCATGCTGAGTTTTCCCCCTTGGATTTTGTGGCCAAGGAAATGGACTTCGTTTAGAGTGAATGAGCACTTCTCCTTCTTGACATAGAGTTGGTTTTCCCTTAAGACACGGAAAACAACCCTTAGATGCTCCACATGTTCTTCAAGGGTAGAACTATAGATGACGATATCATCTAAATAGACTACCACAAATTAATCAAGATAGGGATGGAAGATCTTGTTCATGAGAGTACAGAAGGTGGCTGGAGCATTTGTGAGGCCAAATGGCATTACTAGGAACTCGTATGCTCCATAGCGAGTTACACAAGTTGTCTTTGCTTCATCCCCTTCCGCAATCCTCACTTGATAATATCCCGATCTTAGATCAAGCTTGGAGAAGTACTTTGCATGACCCAATTGATCAAACAAATCAGCAATTAAATGAATAGGATACTTGTTCTTGATGGTTACCTTATTTAGGGCCCGGTAGTCAATGCACAGCCGCAAAGACCCATCATGCTTTCTTTGAAACAACACGGGTGCCCCGTATGGTGCCTTGGAGGGTTGGATGAATCCGGCATCAAGTAGCTCCTTGAGTTGCCTCCTTAGTTCTTCAAGCTCTGGAGGTGACATGCGATAAGGGGCTTTGGCGGGTGGTTTGGCGCCGGGTTCCATCTCGATCTGATGATCCACCTCTCTCATAGGTGGTAGTTGCTTGGGCAACTCGGGAGGCATGACGTCCTCATAGTCCCTGAGGACCCTTTGGATCTCCTTGGGTGGAGGGGAGGAACTCTTCACTTCATCCTCCTCCATGGAGGCCAAGTAAGACACATCTCCCTTCTTCCATCCTTTCTTGAATTGCATGGCGGATAGAAGTTGGGTGGTGTTTGGCTTGGACACGGTGGGTATCATGCATGGACCCCCTTCCAAGATGCACACTGAGTTATAGTGGGGAAGAGACACTACATTGAACTGTCTCAAGAATTCCATCCCCAACACGATGTCGAAATGATCCATAGGAGCGACCGAGAAATCCACCGTACCTTTCCACGTGCCAAGTTGTAGCTCCACCCCCTTGAGCTACGCCATCAAGGGGTTTGGCCTCAGAATTCACGGTCTTCAGCCATCCTTGACCCTTCTTAAGAGGAATTCCTAGCCGTGTGGTCTCTTCCTTCTTAATGAAGTTATGAGAAGCTCCTGAGTCAACCATGGCGCGACTCTTCTTCCCATTAACGCACCTCTACAAACATCAAAGACCCATCCTTGGTGGTTGGCTTCGTGCTTGCCTTGAGAGAGTTGAGAAGTTGTAGACATCCCAGGTGCGACTTCTCTTGAACTTCCTTCTCCTCCAACATAGCGTTGAAGGCCTTCCTCTTGGGACAATCTCTAGCCCAATGTGGGCCGTTACAAAGGAAACAAGCAACCTTTGGCTTCTTGTCCTTAGAGTAGTCCTTCTTGCCCTCCTTTGATGTTGAAGGCTTGTCACCTCGATCTTTATACTGTGGAGGCTTGAACCCCTTCGCTCTCCCACACTTAGTGTGATTATCCTTCGAAGACTTGGATTTTGAAGAGTTGTTGTGACGCCCCCAAATTCCGTTTGGGATCGGACGGACATTTGAAGCGTCGAGACATGTAACACAAGGTTACCTGCCCCCGTTCATGACATATAAGATGCAATAATCCTAACATGCATCTAACATTATGCAATATTCGCAGCGGATAATTTTTTTCTTTAGCAATACTATGCACCAAACTGAAAATATCCCAATACTTAAAACATACTTCATACATAAAGATCTATTGAATAACTAAGATCACAACACTATTCCAAAATAGTTATGATCCAAAAGTACTGGAGATGCAACTCTATCGTACAAGTAGTAATTTAACTACTATATTAACATTAATGACGCACCGTCGTTCAGTCGACTGTGTCTAGTTGGTCAGCTCCTGATCCTCCTTCAGGTCCTGTAACAAGATCTACCATTCGGGGGAATGGTAGTTGGGACTACTACAGTGAGATTTGATTACAAATCTCAGCAAGTTAACAAAAAACTTCCATACAGACTAATGATGCATGTATGACAGTAAAAGCATAAATGCATAATCAAATTCATAAGTAATTAAAGCATAACTTAGCGTACAACATAACATAATTGACATAGCTTAAATTGAATCATGAATTGAACTTGACTTGATATGAACTTGATCTGAAACTTGACTTAGCATGAACTTGCTCTGAAACTTGAATTAACATGAAAAATACATACTCCACAGTTGTTGTGGCCCCATGTATTCTACGTATAAATACATACTCCACAGTTGTTGTGGCCCCATGTATTCTATGTGTAAATACATACTCCACAGTTGTTGTGGCCCCATGTATTCTACACATCACTATGCAGTTAAATACATACTCCACAGTTGTTGTGGCCCCATGTATTCTACATAAACTTGACTTAACATGAAAAATACATACTCCACAGTTGTTGTGGTCCCATGTATTCTATATGTAAATACATACTCCACAGTTGTTGTGGTCCCATGTATTCTATATGTAAATACATACTCCACAGTTGTTGTGGCCCCATGTATTCTACATAAACTGAATGTGCTCAAGATGAAACGTGACTGGAATATGAAAGGACTGAACCCCTGACGTAACATAACGTGACTTGAACATAATTTGAAATACATAACCAACTTGAGATAGTAACATTTCGTAACATGGCATAACATATAACAGACAACATATTTAACATGACATATTTGTAATGTATAGTAATACATGACAGAATATATTGTGTAACAGATAAAAATTGATGACAGAATAAATTCTGTATAATAGACAATTACATGATAACTTGGCATGGCATGACATATATGATAACATACATACATACACTGTAATTCTTTTACTTAGCACACATACACAGTAGACTGCTAGTAAGTTAAAAGCTAACTTACCTCGATCTCCGCATTTCTTATAAAACTTCAAGTGCGATCACGAGAAACTGTAATTAGTGATTCTAAAAGTTAGAACCAAATCACTAATAATTTGAAATTTAGAAAATACTAACTTAAAGAGTAAAATGAAAATTTTACTCTCTACATGTGGGAAAATGACCGTTTTACCCATAACTTAAGGATTTTGCATACTAATTTCAAAAGTTTCCAAAATTTACATTCCTCATGTAAATTTTGTTCTAAACTTAAATATCAACTCAGAAAAATTTAAAACAAAACACAACTATGGAAAACACACTATGGCCGAAACATCCATAGGCCATTTCCCTTGATTTTTGTTGCAATTCCTTCCAACTTCAAAACTCATGCTTAAACCAAAATTTTGCAACAAACATCTTCCAATTCTAAGTTCAAAACCATACTTAAAACATCCATTTAGAAAAAGCTAATAATTAACACCAAACTTTTTTGTAAAAAGATCCAAGCACTTGAATAACAAGTTTTGACCTTAAATCAAAACATCTCCAAGAATTTCAAAAATCAAATCTTACTTCTAACATATTAATAATATCATCCTAACATCAACCATGCTTTAAATCATCGAACTAAAGTCACCAAAATTACAAAATAACATTTGGAGTTTTTGGTTTTACACTTAGTCCAAAAACATAAACTTTTTCCTCAACTAGTTTTGATAAATCTCTTGATCTATGACTTATATTTATATGATCTTCAAACCAAACCATCACATGGTTTAAAAAGATATCCTAAAACATATATAAGCTTCTAATTCAAGATCACATGGTTAGAAATTAACCAAAACATAAATTTAGCCAAGAATATCCACACTTTGGCTTATTTGAATATCTCTTTGCATAAAATTTCATATCTTTGAAACTAACATCAAATATCTTCAAAATAATAATATAACATGTATATAAGATACTTAGTATCCTCCAATAAAATTATTAAAGTCATTAGAATAGGTTTAGACCACCAAAGAGTTAAACTTTCTCAAAACAGAAACTGTTTTTCCTCTTCCAGTTTCTAAGTTTCTAAATCTAAGAAAATCTTTCATCAAAACCTTTAATCATGCAAAAATCCTCAACCAATAGTCATATATACATGTTAACAATACTCCATAAAAATTTCGGACCAATATCTATCCATTAGCTTGGTCAAAAACTCCAAACTATAACATACTCTCCAGATTCACGCCCAGAATGACATTTCCATGGTTAAAAATACTTTTGACTGACCAAATGACCATGGAATGATACGAAAAATACATCTACGGAAACTAGACTCAAAGAGGAACAACTTATATGAAGGAGACTTTATGATAAAACACTTACAAAAGCTTCGAAATGGGTGTGCAAAAGAACTCCTAAAAGCTGTCCGAGAGAGAGTGTTTGGTATTCTTTCAATGGAAAGCATAAATGAAGATAATTTCGTGGGGAGGGGTGGCTGGAGATACTTGTGGATAAGATATGGAAGAGATGAGGCTGGAGTGAGAGTTAAGTGTAGGACTCTCTTACCCGGAGTGAGAGTTAAGTGTAGGACTCTCTTACCGGAGTGAGAGTGGAGTGTAGGACTCTCTTACCTAATAATATCTACAAAAATCAACTCAAAATATTTTTACCCAATAATATCCACAAAATTAGTTTAAAATATTTTCTAAATGTGGAGTAGATTTGGAAGAGTAAGGTGGTTAAAATCTTTCCATGTGTATTTTAAATCTATGTTCTTAAGATATTTTTCAAATGTGTATTTTGCTTAGGTGTCATGATCTCACACCTTGATTTCTTTCACAATTCCATCTAATGGTTTCTCTTTATGCTAAGTATCTAATACTATTCATTATGTGTGGTTAAGATCTTGCCAAGTATCCAAATAAAATTTCGTTAACCTAATTTGGACATTTCACACTGTGATTTTGAAAACACTGCGTTTAGTACGTTTACCGAGATTACTATTCACTCCAAAAATAAACGTAATAAACTTAGTACTGAAAAATCTTAAATATTCAATTAAGCCTAGTGGTGTAGACTATAATGTATTCTGACACTTCTAACTATCTCAAATAATTAAAAACGCATTTCTTGCACCATAGTGAGTGATAACACTAACTATGTTGACATGCTAAAACCTATGCGATTAGTCGATTCGTGTAAACTTACGAAATTTTCACGAGATTCTTAAGGTCAAAAGAAATTCCACAATTGAATTTCTAGCGGGTTGTTACAGTTGTCACTCTTATGATACTCAAATTCTTCTAAGGTTTCTGCCACGGTCAGGGCGGTGGAGATGTCGTTGACTCCACGACGCTTGAGTTCTTGAGCCACCCAAGATTTGAGACCGTCGATGAAGTTGAAGAGGAGATCTTCTTCACTCATGTTTGTAATTTTAAGCATGAGGGCAGAAAATTCCTCAACATAGTTGCGGATAGAAGAAGTGTGCTTCAACTCATTCATTCTCTTCCGCGCATGAATTGCCACATTCTCGGGATAGAATTGCCTCTTGGGTTCACGCTTGAACTCTTCCCAAGAATCAATGGAGCAAGTACCCTTCTCTAACTCACTATGCTTACGACGCCACCAAGTACCAGCAAGATTTGTAAGATAGAGGGAAGCAGTACGTACCTTGACACGCTCGTCTTGCATGTTCAAAGCTTCAAAGTAGCGCTCCATGTGCCACATGTAGTTGTCAAGTTCTTTGGCATCCCGCTTGCCATCGAACTCTTTTGGTTTGGGGGTATCCACCCTTGGTGTCGCCATCATTCCAGCTCCGACAACGCCCCCATTGGCCACTGCACACTTGCATATAGCCCAATCCGCCTTGGTCTCCTCCAGACCGACGCGGTATTCCTCCATTTGTCCTTGGAGTTTCGTTAACTCCCCCAAGACCCGGTCTTGGAAAGCAACGTTCTCAACACGTTGTGCCTCGATGGTAGGGTGGATGGTGCTTAGAATGGACTCCTTGAGCGATTCGGATTGTCCCTCCAATCCTAGCTCCTCCAAACCTTGCTCCACGATGTCAAGTCGGTCCCTGACATCCGCTACCGCCACCTCCATCCTGATCACCGTGTTGTCAAGGGTGCTCACCTCCCTGTGAGACTGATCCCATTCCTCGATCTTGGCCAATATCTTGGCCATGGCCCTCTCGATCCCATCGAGACGAGACTCCATAGATGAGCTTGAGTCCTTCGACCTCTTGCTCTTTCTTGTCTCCTAGACCTCCATGGTGATCTCACTTGGATCTGCCATCCCAACCTGGATAGCTCTGATACCAACTGTCACGGACTTAGAATTTCTTCACTCGACCCGTGCGGCCTTAGGAGGCTTTCTCTCCCACAAAACTCCTACGTAAGCCTTCTAAAGGACTCAAGACAATAGAGAACAAACTGGAGAGAGAAGATAGAGAGAGATGCTCTAGAGAACTTGTTTCTCTTATTGCTTTGTGATTTATACAAATGAGAGCCCCTCTATTTATAGGGAACTCTTGGTACAAAGAATGGTTAGGATTGTGACACTTGTCACCAATCCAAGGGTAAAGAACTTTCTAGATTCCTACTCTAGAATTGTCTATAATGCCCTTTCTAAAACACTACTCTAGAATTGTCTATAACGTCCCTTCTAGATGACTCTACACAATTCTACAAGATTACAAAGGACTAGGAGGCATTTAGATGGTTAGAAAATTCTCTAAAAAAATCTAGGTGGTGACAGAAGGCTTCAGGAGCACAATGACCCAGCCTTGTCTAGTAAGGATATGGTTGATGAGGCTATGAAGAGGAAAAGTGGGGATAATTTAGCTGTTGTCGTGGTCTGCTTTCAACACCAGCCTCCCTCGAACTTGATTGCCCCACGCTCTAGAGTGCATAGGAGCTTTTCTGCGAAAGGTTTGAGGTAGTTGCAAAGCTTTTTAGATAGCCTGAAAAATTAACATGGTGGGTGATAAATGCCTTTTTTAATTTTTAAGAAAAAAAAATTCAATTTAGAAATTTATCTGCAGTTTTAGATTGCTAGAGAATTTTGACTTCCAAGTTTTCAACTATAACATATATGCGGCAACAATTCAATTAAAATAATTTTTTGTTTTCTTTGACTACATTTATTTTCCATCCACACATGTTCGGGCATTTTTTTAATTTACAGTTACGTTTATTCCATCCAAAGAATTAGAAGAGCTGTTCAACATTATCGTTTCTGCTGCCGAAATTTGGCAGTCTGATCAACGTACGAACTGAAAGTAGTGAGTGACACTTGGCAGATTCAGATGCTTTGGGGAACTTCAAGTAATTCTAGATGCCTTGCATGGCCTTCAGTCTCATTTGGTTTGAAAGTTTAATGCCTTTATGGAGAAGGCAAAGATGGATGCAAAGAGCACCGGGATCCCAACAAGCACGACCGCAATGACACCCACAAACTCAATTCTAAACCCAAAATAACTCCTGACAAAGTCCTCCACTGTTTCACCAGACTCGAGTTTGTCCTTTACATCTCCATATTGTGAAACCACCAATCCGTACAAGGTCCAAGCAACGGGGCAAGCCCAGTAGTACCATTTCCACCATATTGGAATCCTCTGCCACAAAGAAAAGGTTCGAAACTCTTGATATATGGATTTATTTCATGTGTCTATGTATGTTGGCATGCAAAAGATTGGTATTTACCGTTTGGGGGATAACGAATCCAGAGAAAATGTTCCATATTGCATAGAAGGAAGATGAAAGTATGGTGGCAATGTTGTGGTTGGGAGTTATAGCCACGGTCATCATCCCATAGAATGTGAAATATAATAAGGTGAAGTACATGAAGAAAAGATACCATAAGAACTTGCCCACTTTCCATTCGAATCCCATCATGGCATATACTATAACCCCATAAATGACAGTCTGAAGGAAACTGTACGGAAGCTCAATAACAACCTGCAAAACCACAACTTATTGCTCCATGATAACCACAAAAATGACCAGATCAATTTCCTAATGGAAAGTAGACCACCTAGCTGAATTCCATATGCTAAAATAAGAACTTCACCTGTCCAATGGCATATGGCAGAGCAGAATACATTCCAGCTGCTCTTTCTCTATAAAATACCGTTCTCTCAGTACCCACAACTGGCTGCACCGACATACCATTTTGTACTCCAAGAAACAGAACAGCGGTGTACATGGAACCCATTGCATTGAACAGATCTTGTTGTCTTCTCCTGTACTTCCCCGAAAGCCAGCACATATTAGTTATAGACAGTAGAGATTTAGATGCAATTTTCATGACTTGAGTTTGTTTTGCCGCCATACCTTTTGGAACCAATATCCCAGAATATCATCCCAAACAACAGAGCTATCATACTTGTAAATAAGAGTCTCACAGCATTATATGATGGATTTCGCCAATACGACCAATGCTGTTTCCATAGGCAAGCGGTGCATTGGGTGAAGAACGATTGTGAGTACTGAGTATGGAAGAATAGATCTTTGGAATCCAGTGGCGGTGCACTTAGTTCCTTGATCAATGCTTTGTTTCTCCTGATTACCAGAGAAATATATACCGTATACATCAATATCATATTCTGACAAATGTCGAACAATCTAAAATTATCATAGGCCATATCAACAACTTTCCACATTTTGAAGCTTTTTGCTTGCTAATATTTCTTACGATTTCTCTGGGGTCATGACCAAAATGAAAATTTAGAAGATTTATAACAAAAGCTTTACCTATATAGTTCCGAGTTCTTGTACACATCAGTGAAATTTAAACCAAGAGATGCTTCTTGCCCTGCTGAAGTAACCTCCAACATCCAAGTTGCAGGGTTATAGCCGTCTCTAATTTTAGGAACTCCATTTAATTCCTTATGAGCCAAAACTCAAATATGTTAGGAGTTATGTGACAAATGTGGGGGTTCAATCTCATATGTTAAGTAGCCTGACCTCGAAGTACTTGATCAGATGTGAAGACTGGCAGCCTAATGGACCAGCATATATTTGCTCCCCTCCCACTTTCAAAAGAAGTAACTGAAAGGCAACATTTAACTACTCAATGCTGGAATACTTCCAGCGAGCAAAACAAATTATCGGTTCATTATTCTCGAAAACATATGTAACAATTCTAACCTCATCAAAGGCATCAAATATATCAATGCTTGGCTGATGAATTGTGCAAACCACTGTTCTTCCTGTGTCCACAGTGTTCCTCACTGCTCTCATTACTATTGCTGCTGCCCTGGCATCAAGGCCAGAGGTTGGCTCATCCATGAATATTATAGCTGGGTTGGCAACAAGCTCAACTGCAATTGTCAGCCTCTTGCGCTGCTCGGTTGAGAGGCCACTCACACCTGGCAGTCCAACTAGTGCTTCTCTTAATGAGGTCAGCTCCACGAGCTCTATGACTTCCTCAATGAACATCTGCAGTCCGCAACCAGAGTTTTAGTCAATATCCCTGATAACACTGAACATATGTCATGTCTTTTGTGGCTAAATCTTGACTTTATCCAACTTTTCTCTCGGTGTGAGATTGGAATATGCAATCCTCATTTGATTGTGGTTTTACCTGCCTGCACATTGCTCCTGATTAAAAGACAAGGGAATAAAGAATGGAAGCTATACCATTCTTGTTGAAGAGTCAACTTCAGGGGCTAACCGAAGCCATGCAGAATATTGCAAAGACTCATAGACTGTAACATAAGGAGAGTGGATATCAGTTTGTTCACAGTATCCTGATATGCGGGCAAATGTTTCTTGCTTCTTTGGATACCCAGAAATTTTGATGCTTCCCTGGATATATCCACTGGTTTTCCTTCCGGCTAAGACATCCATTAGTGTGGTCTTACCAGCACCAGTAACACCCATTAGAGCTGTTAGGACTCCTGGCCTGAAAGCACCACTCACACCCTTCAAAAGTTCAAGTTGATCCTCATGAGTACATTGATTTTTCATTTCCTGAAAAGCATTGGAAAAAATTCATAGGTCAGATGTTATTTGGCTTTGGAATAATTTGAAAAATATATTCAAGTCTGTTGGTGATGATGGTAATTAAGAGTATAAGGAGAAGCAAGAAAACAAAAGGTTGAAATGTCGGTACGACCTATAATTTGGCAGTATCACGAATAGTCCACAACAATTGTGCAATATAAACAGGTTAAGAAACTAAATAATAAAATGGAGATTCTGTACCAGTAAAACCACCAATTATGCAAATAGCAACAATTCAAGCACTTAAGCACAAATATCACCTAAGTACTTCCATCTTTTTACTGAACTTGAAGGTACCTGTGGCATGTCTACAGCATATCTGATTTCATCAAAAGTGAGGGATAGGGGTTCAAAAGGAAGAACCATTCCTCGCTTCCTGTTTTGATAAGCTTGATCAATTCTACCCACCCTTGCAGATAGAGAGCAGGATGATATACTTCCTAGAGCTTCAGTCCCTTGTTCTGTATTTTTTTCACAGTAAATATGTTATAGTCTATACCAGAAGGTGAGAAAAGTAAACAAGGAATCTAGGAGCTTACTGACTCACCGGGAGAGCCTTTTCCTCTAGATGATAGCTCAATGAACTGTTCAGATCTGTTAACGTTTCTATCAGCCAAGGTCTCTTTCGACATCACTGCCTGAGACTTACCAAAAGCTGCAACAAATTATTCCGTTTGTCAGAAAAATAAGTCCAATTTCAAAACAAGCAAGAAATGAAATAAAATACTTACGATTGAGATACTGTAGAGCCAAAGTGAAAAGGAAATTGAACACAAAAATATACGCAATCAAAGCTCCTACTCCAATCCAATACCAATCTGCCCGTGGAAAAATCCCGCGAGACTTTAAGATCAAAACTCCTAACGGTTCTGATGAATTAGGAGGTACCTACAATGTAAACATTCCGCATTAACCAGCGAGACAAAATAAATTGAAACCTTCCGTATACTCAAATTATTGATAAAAATTTTTTAGCCCAATATTTTCCTTTGATTTCCTTTTCTTTTAAAACTTCATAAAAGGATGTGTACATGTCTCCAACTCTTCCCAAGAAATTCGTTTACAGATATGGCATTCTGTCCATACATCAGCGGGGAGACCCAATAACCCCAGTACCAACATTTCTGCACATCGTCTGAGATTAAAAAAAAAAAAAAAAATCAGAAATCAGATCTGATTGGCTTGAAGATTAGAAACCTTATAATCAAGATTCGAGACCAGATTATGTTATTAAATCACCTCGAGATATGATGAATCCTCCCAGAACCTGCACTGCAAGTAAAGCGAATGCACCAACTGTGCTGGCCACAATCGCGTTCCTTCCTAATGCAGCCATAAATCGGAACAATCCAGATGCCATCTGGTTAATGCACATGATCAAAAAATATTGTTTGAAAAACCTGCAATTAGGAGCTTTGATCATATTCCCGAAACCCAAAATGTGAACTTAAAATTGAATCATGCCTGTTTCTTTTTCTCACCGTCCAATGTCTGGATCAAAGCCTACAACATAATAAGTCATGACCACCCAAACGGCAGCCTCTACAAAGGTAATTGGAATCTTTAGGAGCCATGCGGGTAGAGCGTATGCCCACGAAGGATAGAAGAAAAGGTCTCTTTGCTTGTAGAAAATGGGAAGTTTGATAACAGCCATATTGAGCTCTGATATTCCGTTAAACATGGCTACAAGTACCGTAAAGAAAAGAGCACCCAAATAGATACCACCGTCTGTTATTGTATCTCTATGCATCTCAGTTCGCAAAAACAATGTCATTGTTATGAAAGCCAAGAAAGTGAGCTGAACATGCGAGAAATAAAGGAAAAATAATCAATAATAACATATTGGGGGGCCATCGAACCTTTTGACAAACAAGAGTGGAACAACCCTAAAAAAATGAATTCAAAGTTTGATCAAAACCGAAACTTAATCTCACTTCAATTTGATCGAAACCGACAATTTAAATGGTACTCACATTGCTTATTTTGAAGATGTAGACAAATGAGTTTCTCTTCATCAGTAGGAACTCTCTCCAAACACAAGCTCTCAATAGCTCTTTCTTGCTAACACCGTACTTGTTAGCAGTTAAAACAGCAGGGTGGCTTTTGGACTTGTTAAATGGAGTAGCAAGCTCGTCGTCAAGTTTGCAACCGATGTGAAATGAGCGAAATGCTTTGGCAAAGTCTTTCACAGTAACAAAGCTGTAAGGCGCATCTTTACGTGCCCAGTACTGCTCCTGATCTTTTCTTGATGTTACCTATTGCAACCCCACAAGGAAGACAGATTAAAAAAGAAAAAAAAAAAATAGAGAGAGAGAGAGAGAGAGTTACTTCTTGTAAGAAGTCCGCAACTCCTTTCCTCGCAGGACATTTGAAACCCATATATCGAAAAAACTCAAGGACATTTTCGCGGGGACCTTGATACACAATTTGCCCATCCGAGAGGAGAACTATATCATCAAATAATTCGTAAGTTTCTGGAGGTGGCTGGAGAAGAGAGATAACTGCAGTTCCACTGAGAATGTGGATGGTCTGCCTCAGTGAATTTACAATCTGAAAAGTTGTTGAGCTGTCCAAACCAGTGGATATCTCATCCATGAACAATGCTATTGCTGGTCCAACCAGCATCTCCCCTATATCATATTGACCCGAAAATTTAAGTACACAACGAGAATGTGGGGTGTTGTTAAACATACGATGCTTTGTTTTATGTTTTACCTGTTGTGACTCGTTTTTTCTGTCCACCAGAAATGCCTCTTAACATTTCATCCCCCACGATAATATCAGCGCAGACTTCAAGCCCCAAAATCTGCAATGTTTAAGCAGAAACCTTAGAATGATACATATGTTCACATCGTTAAGCGCATTGGATTTCAAAGTGGTACCTTGAGAACGTAGTCAGTAACTATACTGGTCTCCAGTCCTTCTAGTGCTGCTGCCTGAAGAGAGAGTTTGCTTGACATGTCAATATTTATTTATTTATTTTATTAATGATCATTCAACATATAATTTACACAGAAAAGACAATCTATTTTTGCCACCTTCATATAGATATCAAGATCAGGATCTGGCTTAATATTTGCAGCCTTCTCTCTTCTTAATAATTCTGCCAATGTCTCTGCAAATTTGTAAAAGTTTAAAATTCAAAATTCAAACCCACGAAAGAAACTTCTTGGACCATAAATCTTTTAATAATTCTACTTATCATCCCAAATATCAAATACTACACTTATTTTATTTTTTATTTTCTCTATAACAAATATGTAGTGTATGGATAATAAATAAATAACTTAATTAGTTTAACAAAAATAAAAGAAAATAAAAAATTATAAAAAAAATTAAAATATATATAATATGTGATGTGAGATGGTAATTAGCATCCATCCATCGTCTTAAGAATTGATGGTGTATCAATTTGACTGACCATAACGTGGACCAACCCCCTGACATCTCGCTGCAAAAGCCAGTGTTTCTCTCACTGTCATTTCTCCTATGTGGAGATCATGTTGACTTATATAAGCCGATGTCCTCTGCGGCACAAAATCTTCCATTCCATGTCCGTTGTAGGTAACACTTCCCGAAAACTGAAGTTCATGAGTTTCTGTATCAGATCATAAGGCAACAACAATAACGTAAATACATTTGACACTTGGTTTTCTCACTTTTAAATCTTTATCGAGTTTTCCAGCCAAAGCTAGCAATAGTGTGGTCTTTCCAGAGCTCGGGGGGCCTAAAAGCAATGTCATTCTGCGAAGATTTGACGAACAAAATGGGACAAATTAATGGTTTGGAAACTGTAAAAAATAGCTGGGATGAATTTTACATGAACTCACCTCTGAGGCTTGATGATGCCACTAACGTCTTGAAGGATTGGTAAGGGTATCTTTCTACTTTGATGAATGGGAAGATAGTTTAAGAATCCCTTCAGAGATATGAGAATGCGAGAGTCGAGAGATCAGACGACGAGAATGCGTAGAGATAATAATTGTAGTTACATAATATAACTTAAAGTTCATTTACCTCTAACATATTGACCAAGAAGTTACATATTGTAGGCAATGCTCTGCTTCCAACATAAATTTCAGCCTCCACATTTAGGTACTCAAACCGAACTTCAACAGTAGGAATATCAAGTCCAACTCTGGATATGGATTTTTTTTTAAAAAAAAAAAATAACAAATAAACAAGGATTCCAAACAATTTCAGAGAAATAAGAGGGGAAAGAAACGAAGAACCTGTAGTGTCTAGAAACCAAAATCCCTCTTACAAGCTAAAGATCAAACATGAAACAAACACAGACACAAGAATATTCCATGATTTTAGGAGCCAAAGATGATCAATCTCACCTAACTATGCGATCCTTGAGCTTTAACAAGAACTTCTCATTATCTTTTTCTGCAATTTCCACCAGCCTATCTAGCAAAGCCTTTCTCTCCAGTAATCCAAGAGTCTTTATGTCAATCTCTCTGGCTTGACCCTCTGCATTAGTGAGTACACCTCTCCTTATACGGTCATAAGTAGGCAGCCTCTCTAAAGCAGCCCATTTGAGAGCTTCTTCATCGTCTTCTTGTCGCGAAGACCTTGAGAAAATTTCCATGGAACTGTTCCTCCAGATGTTAGGGCTGCATGTCGGCGGACTACTACCTCTGTAAATTTCACGACTCTCCATTGACCCAACTATTGCAACAATTTTTCCATATATACAACACGTACACAGTCACTACAGCTCTATCTTCATTGCGATCTCGACCAGGGCTTTATCTCTTCCGTACTCAAACGGCGCCTACGTCTTTCAAACCACTCTCGCTTTTCAATAACAAAATCGGCGTCCTCGCCTTTTGTTCCAGTCCCCAATCTTTCCCACAAATCACCGATTCTTCCTCGTCAGTCCCCGAAGAATCATCCAAACGCGTAAGCTCACGCTTTCCTTTTTCATCTTTTTGTCCTTTTAAACAATTTTTTTCTTCTTCTCCCAGCAGGGCGTCCTTAAGCCTGGCGTATATCTAGTGGGAACACCGATTGGAAATCTTGAGGATATCACCTTATGGGACTTGCTTATATACACACAATCTAAGAAACTGTTTGGCTATTGACTTGGCGGATTTTTATGTGTCTGTTTCGCGAATGCAGTGATCTCCGAGTGTTAAGATCGGCTGCTGTGATACTTTCAGAGGACACGAGGCATACGGGGAAGCTGCTTCACCATCACAATATCAAACCCCCCTCCCCCACCCCCCCTTTCCCTCCCCTGTGAGTATTTTTCATTTTTTTTTTTAAATTTAAACTTGCATGCAATGAAACTCAACTTTAGAGCTGAAAGCCTGAGAGAGAGAGAGAGAGAGAGAGAGAGAGAGAGAGAGCGCAATGCCCGTACGTTGCTTAAGGTATAGAGGTCCAGAAGTGAAGTTATCATGATAGAGGAACGATGAGCGTACATGGCATTCTCAACAATGATAATCTTTTATTATGGATTTTATCATCTCATCATTATGTATTGCTGTGGTCCATTTTATCAACCAATAAAAATAAAATAAAATTCAAAATTAAGAATAATATTTTTTTAAAAAAACAAATAATAAAGCAAAGCAGTTGAAAAAAAATAATTTTATTAAAATAAATGATCGAATTAATGCAAAATATAACACGATCAATAAAAAAATAAAAATATTGTTTTCTTCATAAAAAACTATTTCTGGTAGAGAAAAGGTTTAATATTTCTTAATTTACTATATATAATATAATAAAATATAAAGCTTAAATGTTTCATAGAAAATAATAAAAGACAATTTGATGTTGGTATCATTGACTACGAGGATACGGATATGATATGATATGAATTGGTTGAGGAGTGGAATACAGCCACCAAAACTAACAAAATTTCAGCAAGCTTTTTTGACTGATGCTGAGGGTTCTTAATCACCAACTGAAAAAAGCAGAAGTTGCTGAAGAAAAAGACAGAAAAATAGCCGGAGTTGATGCTGCGTCATATCCCCACCAGTTCAATATGATTCAAATTCTACAAATTTTTGGACGTAACACCTCGATCCCACGCGAAAAATAAGACTATTTTTTTTTTTATATATAATTACACCAAATACAAAAATTCTACCAAAAAATAAAATCATTCTTTATTAAAATTTTAAGGAGTTTTGTTCGAGTGCACTTTGTCAATTAAATTCGCGTACCGATGATATTTTTTATTTAAAAAAATATAAAAAAAATTTTAAAAAAATAAAAATATCTCCATCTTATAAAAATTGTTTTCATTTTTAATTCACATCATTTCGTTAAAAATATACCTTACATATCAATATTGGTATACAAAATATGCTTGTAAGAAAATTTTATCAATTTTAAGATCATAAGAAAGAGTGTGAAGAAACATTTATTAAAATTTCTAAAAGTCTATGTCATAAAAATCATAACTTTGTATATAATCTAGACTACTATCACGTCTCTTTAAACTAAGTCTCTTCCTGTAGCTCTACTTTTTATAAATATTCTGACATATGATAGTTTACAAATATAAAATAATTAAAATGAGTTGATGACTCAATAAGAAATCTATCATAACATAAACATACTTAAAATAAGATTTTTCATAAAATATTTTATGTCGAGAACTTAAAATCATGATCATTCATACGTATGCTTATATCGCGCATAACTTGTCTTGAGTTATGTGACTTATCATACTTATCTTACTAGCCCACATACTTAACCATGTGTGTAAGATTGTGTACCGGTCTCACATCCTGCTGCAGCAAGGGAAGCCGCTAATAATATTCTAGTATATTATAGTGGACCACACTTAGATCCATGGCTTGCATGCACTTAGATCCATGGCTTGCATGTTCACTCATAAATTTGCATTGGTGCCAAGCATTTGAATGACCATCTAGTTAACTATTCTTAGCTTATCTCAATCTTATGAAACTTACGTGTTTTATATAACGTGAGATGCATGAAATGCATAATACTATACATGACTATAATATATGGAATGAAACATAATAAATTGTATATTTGCAAATATCATGACATGTGTGGTACATGAACATTGGCTTTTAAAAAATTGGTTTTAATAATAATATAAATAACTAGCTAATGTATGTTAATCCTTTCATGGGCACGACACTGGTTAGAGAGAAAAATAGATTAACCGAAAACTTGAGGGAAAACAAATGTGAGAGAGAAGGAGAGACAAAATGCAAGAGATGCTATGAGAGGAATGATGTAGCTGTGGGATATGCATGATGTTGGACTAGATATCTTGGGTTTGGCCCTGCATTTACGGAGATTTATGGCTTTTTCAAATAACACATAAGGAAAGATATTTATAGAGAGATTTAAGAGAGGGTGCTAATGAGTTTGAGTTAGACTCGGTCACGATCATTCAAGAAGAGAGTTTGAATTTAAAAATATGATCTAGTAGTTCATTCAATATAGAATTGACAATGATTGAGACTGCAATTAGTGATGATTTTAAATTGATAGAAATTTCTAATAGCCGATTTTTAAATTTTAAAATGAGTCAAACTAGTTCAATAAATAATAATGTAATTTAACTTAATTATTGAGCCTAATCAAAATTCTTAAATAACCTCAATAAATTATCATTCATGGACTTATTCAATAGGACTCATTAAATATAATTTAAGTCCAATAAATATTATCAATATTCTAACGTTAGAATTATTAGATCGAGTGATTACATTGAACCTTATACATGGAAATCAATGCACATTCTCTTAAAGCAGCTTTAAATTCTAGCATGCTAATAATTGAAACTCGCAACAACATGATTTCCTTTGTATTGAGTTTTAAAAAACCCAGGAAAAAGACAGAAGAAGAAGAAGATGTCGTCTATCTCTTTTGGAAGTTAAATGCCTTAATCGAATAGGCAAAGGTGAACCCAAAGAGCACTGGGAATCCAACAATCGCAACAGCCACAACCCCCAGAAACTCATGTCTATACCCAAAATAACTCCTCAAAAAGTCTTCTACCGTTTCACCCGTATCAAGTTTGTCTTTAATGTCTCCAAACTGTGAAGCAGTCAATCCGTACAAGGTCCAAGAGACGGGACAAACCCAAAAGTACCATCTCCACCAGATTGGCATCCTCTGTTCAGAAGGCAAAATTCATTTGTACACTGTAAGTTATGGGGTTTGATCTGTGTATATATATATATATATATGTACAGAAAAGCATGCATAGGGATTCTTCAAACTTACTGTCCTGGGCAATACAAATCCTGAGAAAAGATTCCATATTGCATAGAAGGCTGAAGAAACTATAGATGCTATGCTGTGGTTTGGAGTAACGGCCACGGCCATCATGCCGTAGAAAGTGAAGTATAAGAAAGTGAAGTACATGAAGAAGATGTACCATAAGAATTTGCTTAATGTCCAGTCAAACCCAATCATGGCGTACACTATAATCCCATATATGATAGTCTGGACGAAAATATATGGGAGCTCAATGACAACCTGCAAAACAGTGGATCAGGTGACTGGCTCTGCACATTTCAATCATATGCCTCATCTTTTGTACATTTCAGACAATCCTAAAATCCCAATTTCTGAACTTGTTGCTTGACAAAGACCACAGATATGATGGGGTTGTCTCTAAAAAAGAAACTCTTGAACTTCATAGATCAGGTAACATACCTGTCCAAAAGCGTATGGCAAAGCAGAATACATTCCAGCAGCTCTCTCTCTGTAGAAGACTGTTCTCTCAATGGCCACAACTGGCTGCACTGATGAGGCGTTTTGTATACCTATGAAGAGAACAGCAGCATACATGGAACCCATTGCATTGAGAAGATCTTGTGGGTTTCGCCTGCATTTCCAACAGTAATTGCACCCAGTTTAGGGACAGAGGGATGAGAAGAATGTAAAATTTCTTAGATGGTTCTCAGGTAATATGTTCTAGTTTTCATCTTTTTATACCTTTTTGAGCCAAGATTCCAGAAGATTGTCCCAAACATTAAAGCTATGAAAGTTGTGAATAAGAGTCTGACGGCACTGTATGGCGGGTTTCTCCAATATGATAAGTGTTGTTTCCACAGGCAAGCCATGCATTGGGTAAAGAAAGACTGTGAGTATTGCGTAGGGAAGTACAAGTCTTTTGAACCTGGTGTAGCTGTACTTAGTTCCTTGATCAAGGCCTTGTTTCTCCTGAATCAATCACAGACAGAATTAATTGCTATAGAAACGAAGTTTACATAATTGCATTAAACGTCTTTTGGAGAACTTTGGCATTTCTCTTCAAAATCGAGGACATTTCAAAGGCTTTGAAAATATTTGTCTCATCACGAAAAGGGCAAAAAAAAAAAAAAAAACGTTTCATTCACGATTGTGTTCCTACCTATAAAGTTCTGAGTTCTTGTAAATTTCCGTGAAATTAACCCCTAGGGCTGCTTCTTGTCCTGCTGAAGTAACCTCCAACATCCAGGTTGCAGGATTGTACTTTTCCTTAATATTAGGAACTCCATCAATTCCCTAGACAAAAGAAAAACAACACATTTATATCAGTACAGTGCCAAACAGGGTGCTAAGTGTTTGTACTAATTATTGATTCATTGCCTAACCTCAAAGTGGTTGATTAAATGGGAAGAATGGCGGCCCAATGGGCCCACATATATCTCTTCACCTCCACGTTTCAAGAGAAATAACTGCAAAGCAATAATGAAACACTTAAGTTCTCTCTAACATATAAAGTTAAAGTATACTTTAACACAATAAATTTTGGATCCAACCATTGGAAAAGGAAATCTCACCTCATCAAAAGCATCAAATATATCAATGCTGGGCTGGTGTATGGTGCAGACCACCGTTCTCCCCGTGTCTACGGTGTTCCTCACTGTTCTCATTACAATTGCAGCTGCCCTGGCATCAAGACCAGAGGTGGGTTCATCCATGAATATTATAGAAGGGTTCGCAACAAGCTCAACTGCAATTGTCAGCCTTTTGCGCTGCTCTGTTGATAGTCCATTTATGCCTGGCAGTCCCACAAGCGCTTCTCTCAAAGTGGTTAGCTCCACCAGCTCCATCACTTCCTCAAGGAACATCTGTTACCCATCAATCAGATTTGTAATCAACAACTGCATTTAGATTTTAGTGTTTTGGGAAGATAAATGTGGATGTCTTTAAGTGAGACCATAGCATAACATAGCATTAATGCTGCAATATAATTTACATAATTAAATGAGAGTATTACACCTACTTATTAAGAAAGAGTCTCCCCCAAAAACTGTACCTTTCTGGTTGCAGAGTCAACCTCAAGTGGTAAACGTAGCCATGCAGAGTACAGCAAAGACTCGTAGACTGTAACATGAGGAGAGTGGATATCTGTTTGTTCGCAGTAACCTGAAATGCGGGCAAATGTTTCTTGCTTTTTGGGATAACCGGATATGGTGATGGTTCCCTCAATATATCCACCGGTTTTCCTTCCCGCCAACACATCCAACAGAGTTGTCTTTCCAGCACCACTCACACCCATTAGAGCTGTTAGGACTCCTGGCCTAAAAGCACCGCTCACCCCCTTCAAGAGTTCCAGCCGATCCTCAGGAACTCCCTGAACTTTCATTTCCTGCAATTATGAAATTTAGTATCCTCCTAAATTCTTACTATGATGTTGGCTCTTAATAAAGGATAAAGATACCTGCGGCATGTCTATAGCATATCTGATTTCATCAAATGTGATGGTAAGGGGTTCAAAGGGTAGGACCATCCCCCGTTTGTTGTGTTGTTTAGCTTCATTAATGCTGCTCAGTCTTGCAGACAACGTCCTGGATGATACGCTTCTATTGATTTCATTCCCTTTCTCTGCATTGTTATCATAACGTTTATATTATAGTTAGAATGCAACAGATAAGAAACACAAACGTAAATCTGAGAGCTTGATGACCCACCAAAAGAGCTCCTTCTTGTTGATGATAGCTCAATGACCTGTCCAGTTCTGTTCGCAATTTTCTCAGCCAAGGCCTCTCTGGATTGTACTGCCTGAGGCTTCCCAAATGCTGCAGCAAAGTAGTCCAATCATTAGAAACCTTATCTTCAATTATGAAAACTGAAATTTGTACACAAGTAGGGTACATACGATCGAGATATTTTAGGGCCAATGTGTAGAGGAAATTGAATAGAAAAATATATCCAATTATTGCTCCAACTCCAATCCAATACCAGTATGCTTCTGTGAATACTCCACGAGATTTCAAGATTAAAATTCCTAGCGGTTCTGTTGCATTGGGAGGAATCTGTGACACATAACTTCCCCATACTTATTAGCTGGAATTGATAGATAATTTTTCCCCTGTTCTCTTCTCTTCTAATTTATTTTTATTTTGTAACAACTCAAGAAATTGATGCTTACATGTCTCCAACTATTCCCGAGAAACTCATTGACAGCTATAGCGTTCTGCCCATACATCATTGGGGAGAACCAGTAACCCCATAACCACCATTTCTGTACATCCTCTGATGCAAAAGAACAAAGTATTTTATTTTTTAACCATCAGCATATCTAACAAATAACCGAGAAGTACTGGGGATTTGTTCAAGCGTAAATGGTATCAATAACTCACCTCGAGATAAAATAAATCCACCCATAACCAGAACTGCAAGTAAAGCAAAAGACCCAAATGTGTTGGCAATAATCATATTCCTTCCTAATGCACCTATCAATCGGAACAGTCCAGATGCCATCTGGTTAATACATAGGAGTAACAGAAATTGTTTGAAAAACCTGCCATAAAGAATTTCCATCAAATCCTGCAACATAGAAAATCTAGAACTTAATTGAATTGTATTCCCTTTTCCCCTCACCGTTCGATGTTTGGATCGAAGCCTATGCCGTAATAAGTCATTAGTACCCAAATGGCAACTTCCATCAATGTTATAGGCATCCTAAGGATCCATTTAGGGAGAGAGTATGCCCAAGACGGATAGAAGAGGAGGTCCCTTTGCTTGTAGAAGACAGGAAGTTTCATAATGGTCATGGCAAGCTCCGAGAATCCATTAAACATTATAATGATGATTGCAAAGAACATAGCACCCATATAAATCCCACCATCTGTAGTTGTTTCTCGGCGCATCTCAGTCCGAATAAATAAGGTCATTGTTATAAAAGAAGATAGGATTAACTGATAACCCCCAAAAAAAAAAAATAATAATAATTAAATTGTAATCTTGAAGATTCACAATGCTCTTCCCATTACTTGTCAAGAGGAAGTAAAATTCTTGAATACCACTTACTTGGAACATCTTGAAAATGTAGACAAATGAATTCCTTTTCATAAGTAAAAACTCTCTAGATGCACAAGCTTTGAACAGTTCCTTCTTGCTAATTCCATACTTCTTAGTTGTTAAAGCAGCGGGATGGCCTCTGGACTTGTCAAAAGGAGTAGCAAGCTCGTCACCTAGTTTTCGACCAACGTGAAATGACTGAAATGCTTCAGCAAATTCCTTTACTGAAACGAAGTTATAAGGCTCATCTTTGTTTGCCCAATACTGCTCTTGATCTTTCCTTGATGTCACCTATCACAAAATTTTGTATTTAAAAAAATTAAGTTAGGAACGAGTTCAATTTCTTCTAAAGAATGAATTGAGGCACGTGAGGGATACAATATGTGAATTACTTCTTGTAAGAAGTCAGCAACTCCTTTCCTCTCTGGACACTTGAATCCCATGCATTCAAAGAATTCGAGCACATTTTCACGAGGACCCTGATACACGATTTGACCGTCTGAAAGCATAATTATATCATCAAATAGGTCGTAGGTTTCTGGTGCAGGCTGGAGGAGAGAGATAACTGCTGTTCCATTGAGGATGTGGATGGACTGTCTGAGTGAGTTTACTATCTGAAAAGTTGTTGAACTATCCAGACCAGTCGAGATCTCATCCATGAAAAGAGCTCTTGCAGGTCCAACCAGCATTTCCCCTGGAATTAATTGGCCATGCATTCCCAATCAACTCAAAGTTGTGACGACTTCCTCAGTCACTATGCAAAGAGGTGCGTGCGTGTGTGTGTGCCAGAGCTGTTCTATGCTCTTACCTGTAGTGACTCGCTTCTTTTGTCCGCCAGATATACCTCGTAACATCTCATCCCCCACCATGGTATCAGCACAGACTTCTAGTCCAAGAATCTTCAAAAAACAAAAATCAAAATTAAAATCAATAACGGAAATTATATAATCATTGTGTTTGTCTTTACGTTTTAACCCTTTAGAGTTGGGTATTAAATTTGTACCTTGATTATGTAATCTGTTTCGACACTGGCTTCAGGTCCATCAAGTGCTGAAGCCTGCAAGATTTGAGGTGTTAAGCAATCGTACACAATGAAATGCATTTTCCGCAAACAAATTTCAACGGTTGCAGATATAATATACCAACAAACAAAAAAACTTTACACTTATCCCAACGTTCTATCTTCTCCAGCTTTTCTCTCACCTTCATATAGATATCAAGATCAGGATCTGGCTTAATGTTTGCGGTCTTCTCTCTCCTCGATAATTCTGCCAACATCTCTGCAAATTTTCCGGTGCAAAAGATTCAATTAGACTTCTATATCATATAAGTTCTTCATGAATGGGATTGA
Source organism: Carya illinoinensis (assembly GCF_018687715.1). Lineage (NCBI taxonomy): Eukaryota > Viridiplantae > Streptophyta > Magnoliopsida > Fagales > Juglandaceae > Carya > Carya illinoinensis. Next base: position 42,536,077 of record NC_056758.1, read on the forward strand.
AATCTCAATATTAATGGTGTTTTCAGCTGACCATAACGTGGCCCGACCCCTTGACATCTTGCAGAAAAAGCTAGCGTTTCTCTCACAGTCATTTCTCCAATATGGACATCATGTTGACTTATATAAGCAGATGTTCTCTGGGGTACAAACTCTTCCATTCCATGTCCATTGTACGTCACTCTCCCTGAAGCCTGGAATTCAAAATCTCTTGCATGAAATCCTAGAGAAGTGAAAAAGAATTTCCCCAATCAAGCAGGTGAAACGGATTAAAATCTAATTTCCTTACTTTCAATTCTTTCCCAAGTTTTCCTGCCAAAGCTAACAGTAACGTGGTCTTCCCGGAGCTTGGGGGGCCTAAGAGCAGCGTCATTCTGCAGAATCCGGATCAACCGATTAACATATTGACATTTTTAATGGTCTATGATGGGTTTTTTTTTTTTTTTAATAATATCTTGTCTCTAACTACTAACCTTCTAGGCTTGATGATTCCGCTTAAATCATGAAGAATCGGTAGTGGTTTCTTTCTACTCGGAAGAATGTGAAGACAACTCACGAACCCCTATATATACATAGATGGAGAGAGAGACAAGGAGTGAGTGTATAATACTGGACTAATTAAATTCAAGGATAAGGAAGTTAACAGGATGAATTATATACCTCTAGCATATTAACACAATAGTTGAAAATGGTGGGTAATGCCCTGCTTCCAACATAAGCTTCTGCTTCCACATATAAATGCTCAAACCGGACTTCAATGGTCGGAAACTCAAGTCCAACCCTGCGTTTTGATCAGAACAAACACATTATGATTTTTCTTGAACCACTCCATTAACATCAGATCTTAATCAGTCATTGAATTTTAGAAGCTTGGGTTTCAAGTTATTTCAAATGGACTATAAAACATCGAATAAGCAAACATAGACACGAAAAACTTTAAACCGAGCTAAGCTTTCGAGAAAATTTGGCCGAATTTACCGTTCAATGCGGTCCTTGAGCTTCAACAGGAAGTTCTCGTTATCCTCCTCTGCAATTTTTAATAGCCTCTCTATTAAATTCTTTCTATCTAGCAGCCCAAGATTCTTGATGTCAATCTCTCTGGCTTGACCCTCTTCTTCAGTGAGTATGCCTCTCCTTATACGCAAATAAGTGGGCAGTTTCTCGATAGCTGCCCATTTCAGAGCTTCTTCGTCGTTTTCATCCAGCGATGACCTGGAAAAAACCTCCATGCCATTATTCCTCCAGATGCTAGAGCTGCTTAGACGTGCACTACTCACTCTCAGTATATCACCACCTTCCATTTGATCAACTGCCAAAAGTTTTTTCTTTTTTTCAATATGGGCCTGCAAGCGTAACCCAGAAAGTTGCCTCTAACTTTCATGCAAGAAAACTTGAGAGCATGGATATTCGAGCAGAAAACAGCTCAATTTCTGACATGGGTGTCTGTCATCTTTCTCAGAGATGAGTGTTTGTTAATGGACAGAAAGATAGAACAATGTCTGTGTCTTTAGCTGTCCTTTCAGTAGGAGGGATCTTGTGGGAAATTGGTTTTTTCACTTTAGGAACATGATACGAGAGAAGGGTATATATATTCACGCAAGTATAGCTGGAAAACGTTGTATACATATCTTCGGGAGTACACGAACTACTATAGGTCCACTTCTTTCTACTTTTATAATGGATATGATGTAATTGCATATCGCATATAGACAGGACATACCTTCGCCGGAATCATCATCATACTGATTTTATTTATATTTCTCCGATCTAATATTTCATCATCATCGTGATCATCATACACGAATTATTGAGATTTTGAAGTTTGTTCTCAACTTATCAATTTTTTTTTGGTTTGACTTTTCTCTTATTCTTCATAATTTGGAAACTTTTTCTAGAATATTTCCGAGTATGAGTGAAAAAAATATTATATATCATAATTTTTAGATTTAATTTATAATAAAAATAGTTTTATAATTTAATGTACTGTATAAAATTAAGTCAATTTATCGATTTATTTTCATGAGATGTCTTTGTTATTTGCCATTCGATCATAATTTTATATAAAAAAAAATCTATTCATCATCTATTTTTTTATTATCTTATAATGTGAGATTAAATAATAAATTTATAAATAAAATATAATAAATAAGTTTTAATTATTTAATATCATATTATAAGATAATAAAAAAATAATAAATTTAAATGATGAATAGCATTAGCCTTTTTACACAGAGTAGTTGATTAGTATTACTATTTTGAGCTGTCAAAGAACAATAAATTAATGAAAAACCCAAGTGCCGACTTAGTGTATATTTTATTTTGAATGATGGAGGGATAAGCAAAAGGAAAGATACTGTCGGAAAATAGAATGAAAACTAAAGAAAATAATTCAGAAGAGAGGTATATGTACAGCACTTGCCAGTACAGGTACCTTCAGATAGATCAGTCTTCATTAATACCTTGATCCCCGGTGATTATTTTTTTCCCAAAATAAACATATTAATTTGTAAATCATTGTTCATTAAGTTACAAACAAAACATGCATGGCAAAATGAAATTAGATTAAATTAGGTCTCGTTTGGATTGAGATATGAGATAAGATGGTTTTAGAAAAAAATTAAAAATTAAAGAAAATATTATTATTATTTTAAAACTTAAAAAAATTAAATTATTTATTATATTCTATATAAATTTTTTAAAAATTATAATAATAAAATAAAATATTTCAAACCATTTATAAATTGAGTTTTGCTATATACAAACACAGTCGCGTATTAATATGTGTACTAATACTGATTCATTCATACTTAAAATTTAAATTAATACTATTTTCAATAAAATCTACTTTTTAACCAATCACATCATATTAGTGCACAGATTAGTACACAATTGTGCTTGCAATTATATTTTTCCTAATTTTTATTAATTATCTTGCATGTTGGAAATCGCAATTTAACTCCAGATCGAAAGTTTTTTGAATTTTTTAAAAAATTATTTAATATTGAATGTTGATCAAAATATTTAAAAATTATCTATGTAATTTTATTTTTAAATTTTTTTAAAAATATAAAAGAGAAAAGCTTCCAACCAATCGAGTGTAAACCCAAATTTAACACCAGCTAATAAAAATCTCTCTAGCAAATCACTACTATCATCTTTGTCTGTTTTTGGAACACCATGCCGACCCGTCCAAATCTCCAATGCTCATGCTATGCACCTTCCACTAGCCACAATCAGGAGAAAAATAAGAAGAATTTGTGAACACTGTCATTTTATTTATTTTTTCATTTTCCTTAATTTTTTGCCTCCAGACGAAATTAAAGAAATGAAATGTTATACAAAAAAGTTGCCCAAACCAATTCATCTGTACAAATGATCTTCACTGTGACTTCAAGACCAGAAAGTTAAATCTCTACTTTCTACCAAAGTTCTATAACTCACGTACCCCCTTCTCCGAAACAAGCACCCTGCACAAATTTATCATTTTCAGTACACAAAATGTATGTTAGATGGATGAATCACATACTCACCATGGCAACGCTTTGCTTAGTTCGTCGTCCACCCATCACATATTATTTACGGTACAAAGATAACATGCTCGTTTTAGGCTGGGAAGCAGAAGACGTACGAGGCCTACCAGTACTACCATGCAGTATAACAAGTGGAAGGGTAAGAGAGAGAGTGACAATCATTTTGTTCCGTAGATAGCGATAATAGGAAATTTAGTGCATATGGGCGCAGATGAAGATTTTCAGCACATCTTAGGCAGTAGAATTTTATTCAATGGTGTTAAATTTGAGTTTACATCCTATTGGCTTGAAGCTTTTCTCAATTAATAAACTTATTAATTAAACCTTATAAAATTCACAAAAAATCTAGAGATATTCACTGCAGCATGTATTTTTTACATATAATATAAGATAATTGATTTTTAGTTAAAAAAAAAATTGTTTAAATATTTAACAGTTAATAATCCACTGCATGGAATATTAGGTATGTCGATTCAAACGGTTGAGATCAACCCTAGAAGTCAAAACTTCATATGCAACGTACGTATCTATTCTAACCCATACATAAATGATACAAAATCAGACGATAATTCTAACTGATCAATATACCGAGATCTGACCCCATAATATTTAATTAATAACAAAAGTTAATAGCTCATGTAGACGTTCGCCCTTACTTCAGATTTAAATTATTTAATTTTTTTATTTTAAAAAAATAATACTTGCAATCAAGAATATATAAATATTGTATAATTATTTAAAAAAAACTAATAGATACGAGACTTATAAAAAAAATTAATAAATTATATTATACTTACATATTTTATAATTATATATAGTATTATTCTTTATTTTTCCAATCCATTATTGAAGAGAATGGTACTAGCAAGGACGGGGATTTAAGGCTTCCGCGCTGACCACAGCTCTGTGATCTTATGTCAGATTGATGATCCAATGACTAAAGTTCGTATATTTTTGTTCTATGGGTAAGTTTTTCTCGAAGAGTTCATAATTTAACATATGATCAAACGCAGTCTTATTTTGCTAATTGTAAATATAATATATATTTTTTATTTTAAAATCGTGACATATTTTAAGTTGTTTGATATGTCAATTACTTACTAGTTAATTTAATTTTTTTTATGTGAATCTAAAATGTAAACAAATTTTTCAAAAAATAGTGTGCGAGACTTGTAAATTCTAAGAGTCTCAACTTTAGTTATACTCAAGAATAATGAATTTTGTTACGTATAGTTACTTTTGAATATTGTTTAGTAATGTGATTGGCTGTATTATTATTTTTAAATATAAAAAAATAATACAGCCGATTAGGTCACCATTATATAAAAAAATGATTGTATAAAAAATTTTGAAAAATAATTAAGGTACAAGTGAGTGTCCCAAAGCCATCCATGTCTTTAGATATACATGAGAATAATGCTGATGGAAGGCGACCCAAAAGATAACAAGTATTGAGCGTATAACAAACAGGATGGCATATCAATTCCACCCAAACCCGGCATGAAAACCAGTTGGATCTATGATCATACTTCCCATGTGTATACAATCCCCATATATCCGGAGAAGATCCGTCGGCACAGAGTCAACAAATTTCATTTTTTTTTTAACAGAATATTTAATATTTTTTAACAGCTATTTAGGATACATGCATGATCATCCAAGTGGGAGGTTTGCGTAAACGACTCCAAAAAAGCATAATATTCTCTTCGTTGTAAGACATTATGTGACACCTTTATTTCATCCCCCTAGCTCTAGATTTGTGATTTTCATAATGAAGGCGAGTCGAAACGTTTCTTCGTCTTAATCCATGCTACTTTTTGCCTTTTATCTTTTAACTACTCTACTGATTGAACTTGTATAAATGAATTTAAAATTTAAGTGAATTTTGTTTTTTTTTTTTTTTTAAATGTATAAGATTTGTATATTCTAAGATTGTATCTAGCGTCACTCTTTATATTATTTTCATAAAAATTTTAAAATTAGTACGGACTTTTATTTTTTATTTGTCTACGGTTTATTTTTTATTTTTTTTGGGTTTTCATTACTATTTAAATACGATTAGCTCAGTTCCAAAGGGTTTTGGAGGGAATCTTTAGTGAATGCAAATGTGGTATATTTCCATCTTAGAACATGCGTGTATATATATAATATATTTATATAGTTGATTCAAAACTCTTACATTATTGGTGTTGATATAAAATTATTGTTTAAAATCCTGGAAAACTTATACTTGTTCATCACCTATTGGGCTTCATTCGAGTTCATCACAACCCATTAAATGATGTTTTTCAACGTTCATTATATGGCCGGGTTGAATATGGGTGAGATCAGGATGGAAATGGATTTTAAATAATCATATTTTATTTATTTATTATCTTATATATTAGTAAAATACTGTCACTAAGAATGACAAAAATATGTTTTTTTTCTCACCAGTCCACGTCAAAGAAAGGTTAGTAACATTACAAAAGTTTTATTATATTTATTTATAGTTTTTAACTGATAGAAGTTGTATTTAGAACAGAGTTATCTGAGTTAGGATAGAAAAAGATAGTCGACTTTAAAATTGATCTATTATACGTGACCTATGAAAATAAATTTTATTTAAAGGTCATGCACTTCAATTTAAAGATCGGATTAAATTAAACAAATGAAGACGTATGAAATTAAAGGGCAGACAGACAAAATTCAAAACATTGTAGAAAAACCTTGGGACAGTTTCAAGTGTAGTGTGTGTATTGGTGGAGGAAGAAGTTTCGGTTGTAAGATGGCTGTCGATACCAAGAGCTCAAAATTAAAAGTAATGGGATGGTTGCTTTGTTCATATTCACTTAGACATGTCACTTTCTTGTGGGCATTAAACCAAACAAATGCATAAAGCCAAATGCAGGCAAAATCTCTCTCTCTCTCTCTCTCTCTCTGTGAAGTCATATATATAAATATATATATCATTGACAAAAGGGATTTTTCATTGTTATTTAATTTTGATTGTAGTGGTGGGTCAAAGTAAAGGCTTTTATAATGTATGTTAAGCTTGTTGTTCTAAAGGTTTTACATACTTGTTCTTTTTGTTTTAATTTGCAGGAGTCAATCTACCATTGCCAACTTGCTATAAAACAACTACACTAATTGCATGTCAATGATGCTTTCGACTTTCATAGCTAGTTAGCTTTCGTACTTGAATGTGCGTGTCCACGACATGATGCTTATATCGCACCAACAGGCCGCAACGACAGATGAATGCAACATTAGGGACAGCCCGTTCCTTTGTTTATTGCTTTAAAATATAACTGACCAAAATTGTCTTCACCTGGTTCTGCATGTGGTCACCATAGACATGACGACATGTGTTCACTTTTTTATTTACAATTTACTGAAAGCTCTATTAGATGGATCAGTCTTTCGTACCATTTATTATAAATCTATATTCCTCAAATAACACTAATCATGACAAGTTCTGTAGCTAAATTTTTTTTTAATATAAAAATAAACTCACATTCTCTCCTGATTTTATATTATACGTTAAATCTATTTTATAATAAAAATATTTTTATAATTTAATATATAATATCAAATTAAGTCAGTATATAAATTTATTTTTATAAATTTTTTTTGTGGTAAAAACATTTCGCTTAAATGTGTAAAATCTGTATATTGTGTCTGCATCTCTACTAATTGCAGAAAAATATTCCAACTAACTGGATAATTGTAGGAAATTTTAATTATTGTTTGATCAAGCAACACATATTTTGTATATAATTGTTGGGTATGTCATCAAGAGATTCCCATAAAATAAAAATTTGGCACCAAATTCAAACTACTAATTATGGGTTAAATTGGAACGTCTCGTATCAAGCAAAATAATTTCTATTTACTCACTCGTCAAAATGGTAGGAGAAAATTGCAAAATCAATTACAATTACGTTTGGATTTAGATGTTAAGATGAGATGAAAAATTTGTGCATAGTAATAAAATTATTTATAAATAATAATGAAATAATTTGAGTTAAGATATTTTTTTGACTTTTAAAAAATGAGAGAAAAAGTTTAATATAAATATTATAGAGTTAAAATATTGTTAAAATATCATTTTTATTTTTAAATTTGAAAAAATTGAATTATTTTTTATATTTTGTTAGGAAGATTGGAAACATTATAATAATTTGGTAATGATTAAATGAAAAAAAATTGAAAATTTATAATTGAAAAACATTTTTATTTGAGTGATGTTTGAAAAGAAAGTAAGATAAGATGAGATAAAATAATACAGGTTGAGATAACTATTCAGAAAAGGTATTGAATTCATAATTCAACTCATCTCAAATCATCTAATTATTACAACTTTTCTTAATTCTTAAACAAAATATAATAAATAATTTAACTTTTTTAAATATTAAAATAAAAAAATAAAAAATAATAGTATAATAATATTAGCAAGACAGTTGCCACTTTGCCCAACGAATCCTGGTTGGGCGGAGCCGGATAGATGAAAACCTGCCCCACTCTTCAAACTGGCTCATAATAAAACGAAACTCGGTTTAATCGGTGCCTCTCAACGAATTACGCCGAATATATATATATTCTAAGACTCTCGATTTTAGTTATACTCAAGAAAAATGAATTTTGTTAGATATAATTACTTTTGGGTATTGTTTAGTAATGTGATTAGCTGTATTATTATTTTTAAATATAAAAAAATAATACAGCCGATCACATCACTATGATATAAAAACATGACTGTATAAAAAATTTTGAGAAATAATTAAGGTACAAGTGAGTGTCCCAAAGCCATCCATGTCTTTAGATATACATGAGAATAATGCTGATGGAAGGTGACCCAAAAGATAACAAGTATTGAGCGTATAACAAACAGGATGGCATATCAATTCCACCCAAACCCGGCATGAAAACCAGTTGGATCTATGATCATACTTCCCATGTGTATACAATCCCCATATATTATAAATCTATATTCCTCAAATAACACTAATCATGACAAGTTCTGTAGCTAAAATTTTTTTTAATATAAAAATAAACTCACGTTTTCTTCTGATTTTATATTATACGTTAAATCTATTTTATAATAAAAATATTTTTATAATTTTATATATAATATCAAATTACGTCTATATATGAGTTTATTTTTATAAATTTTTGTTGTGGTAAAAACATTTGGCTTAAATATGTAAAATCTGTATATTGTGTCTGCATCTCTACTAATTGCAGAAAAATATTCCAACTAACTGGATAATTGTAGGAAATTTTAATTATTGTTTGATCAAGCAACACATATTTTGTATATAATTTTGGGGTATTTCATCAAGAGATTCCCATAAAATAAAAATTTGGCACCAAATTCAAACTACTAATTATGGGTTAAATTGGAACGTCTCGTATCAAGCAAAATAATTTCTATTTACTCACTCGTCAAAATGGTAGGAGAAAATTGCAAAATCAGTTACAATTACGTTTGGATTTAGATGTTAAGATGAGATGAAAAATTTGTGCATAGTAATAAAATTATTTATAAATAGTAATGAAATAATTTGAGTTAAGATATTTTATTGAGTTTTGAAAAATGAGAGAAAAAGTTTAATACAAATATTATAGAGTTAAAATATTGTTAAGATATAATTTTTTAATATAATTTTTATTTTTGAATTTGAAAAAATTGAATTATTTTTTATATTTTGTTAAGAATATTGGAAACATTATAATAATTATATAAGAACAATGCTACATACAGTCTCAAAATGGGGATTGCAATACAGTCATAGACAATTTTATTTTTAAAAATTTTTAAAATTACTAAAACATCCCTCCTAAAATGATTTTTTTTTCTTTTTTAATAAAGGGTCTGCACATGGGGGACTGTAAATAAAATTTCTCATTTGACAATGATTAAATGAAAAAAATTGAAGATTTAAAATTTAAAAATATTTTTATTTAAGTGATGCTTAGGGAGAAAATAAAATGAAATGAAATAAGATAATCTAGGTTGAGATAGCTATTCAAAAAAGGCATTGGATTCATAACTCAACTAATCTCAAATCATCTAATCATTACAATTTTTTTAAATTCTTAAATAAAATATAATAAACAATTCAATATTTTTAAATATTAAAATAAAAAATATTATAATAATATTTTATTCAACTTTAATCTCATATCGCAATTCAATTTTCTCATTCTTTACGCAGCTTAACTACCTCAGCCTCTCGGAAGCAAGACAGTTACCACTTTGCCCAACGAATCCTGCTTGGGCGGAGCCGGATAGATGAAAACCTGCCCCACTCTTCAAACTGGCTCATAATAATACGAAACTCGGTTTGATCGGTGCCCTTCAACGAATTACGCCGAATATATATATATATATATATATATATATATATGTCCAAAAGTTCCAAGTTAGCACAAATTAAATCAGAAATTACTTGTCAACGGAGGTGATTGGCTAGCATTGCGTTCAAGCCCTACATATGGCTTCTCTCCTACAGCTTGAATCCCCTTACTGTCCATTTTTGCCACCACTTCTCTCCTACAGCCCAACATACAGCTTGTGATAACTCATATTCTTGTTATAAACTGTCCGAATCGACCTTGTTATAAACCATGCAATTCCCAAAAAGAGAATCAAAAAATTATATATCTAAGCCCAAAGCTTTTCCTAGGATCCAAATAAATAGACATGTTTACTAGCTCATTTCTCAAACCTTTAACCTTGCTAACACAATCCCCAAAAAGCCCACTTAAGGCCTCGGGGGGACAGTCTAGGCTTGTTTGGTGCTGCAATAGACTGCGCCATGTCCATGTAGGCTTGGACCATGTGGTCGGAAAACGCCAGGATTAGAGTTGTGTGTTTAGCTAGCATAGGAGGATGGAGCGGAGTTTTTAATGGATAATTTGTTGTGATCAATTAAGGTAGTGTAAAGGCTTGTGGTTAAGAATCTTGTTACTAGGTCTTCAGGTCAGCAGTAGTGTAGCCAATCCTTCACGCTCCCCTTGGGCCTTTGCTTCCCCCATTCTCACTTCAACATCGTTACACTTTGTCATTCCTTATTGACCTTTTCCAGTCATGATCAGAAAATGCGTAAGCACTTTCGAGATAGACTCTCCAAGCCTTTCGATTCTCACTTCCACCTTTGTATCCCCCAATGACCCATTTGTAGTGGTATACTATCATAGATTCATAAGGTGGCCTTCCTCCACCTGGCGGTCCAGGACCGATAAGGGGGTAGCATGTTCCGGGTTGGATTGGTTTGGTGCTGACCACAGTGCATTTGCAAATGTATGTATTTGATCTCGGCCATCTTTAGTGGACTCTGGCAGAGTTTTGGTTTGTTTTTCAGTGGAATTTTTTAGTGAGATATGTGGGGGTGAAGAGTCCTTTTGTGTGGGTATCAAAAAACATGACCCTTTTGCTTTGTTTTTGACGAAAGTGAGGTTGACATGATCCGTGAAGTTGCCAGATTTTCAGTTCAAGTTTCCTAGCACTCAAAGGGTTGTTTACGAGTAGGGTTACTTGGGTGGTTTAATCCTCCATTTTCCCTCAACCTAAGCCCAAACGATGACAAAAGACGCGAGCCATAGAGGCAGAGATATATAAAATTAAGGAACGATGGAAGCATTTTTGGTCCTCTAGCAATTAGCACAGAAAAATTCACACAATCTCATTTCATGCCTTCAAAAAATTGAAGCCGTCACAATCTGGGAATCACCTTTGTTGGAATGGAAAGGCTTCTCTTCTAAGATTTGGATGTTGAGAAATGTTGAAAAGAGTTATAAATAGTAGGAAAAAATATGTGAAAAGTAATAATAAAGTAATAAATAGTAATAAAAAGTATATGAAAAGTAATGAATAGTAATAAAAGTACGTGAAAAGTAATGATAAAGTAAGGAATGGTAGTGAGAAATAAACGCAACCTTAACCTCACACGAAAGCAAATGCAGCCGAAGAACTCTTATTTATTTATTTGGCTGGAATACAGCCTAAGGAACAAGGGCACATGTAGCTCAAGACCAATTTTAACATGCCGTCAATTTCATATCCATCTACAGAAAATACAGACCAAGATTGAAATAGGGGATAATCTATCTCCACACCAATTTTAATATCCCAGTTAGTAACGACTAAAAGCACGAAACAGAGTCGGTTTACCATGCACAAACATTGAGAACAGCAAAATTACACTGTTTTTGCTGGCCATGATGCTTGAGCTGACATAATAATTCCCACAATCACTCCAAATAACCCAAGTGCACTACCAAAGATTTCAATCACAAGAATCTTCACAAAAAGAGTGGAGTTTTGAGCATCAGACAACGCGCAACTGCTACCAATGATTCCCACACATACCCTGTTTTCAAAGAAGGATCGAAATGGATGTAAGATGAAGCCCCAGATGTGTTAATTATGAGGATTCCATTGGAAAATGCAAGAGTAAAAGAGAGGAGATATTAACCCGCAGACAAGGTTTGCAAAGCCCACAATAATCCCAGATGCGAAGATTGCATATCCTGCTCTAAGAGACTCGGGTGCATAAATCTGTGATGCTGGAACACTTTCTAATTTTGTTTGTAGAATAATTGCCACGATAACGCCATATATAGCAACAGCTTCACAAAAGATAACACTGAAATAACCAAAGAATTGTAGCCATTAATACTTAGTACCTGATCAAGTGAAGATATTGGAGACATCATCAGAGGGTTATACAATAAGTATCTCTACTTTAGAAGTCTTAACTGGAACCATTAAACATTACAAGGATTACTAAGAGAGCTTTACTAAAACTTAACGTGCAACAATAACTTCGACGACGTGGGGCACTCTACCTCTTAGGCTTAAAGATTATCATGCATGCTAAACCCCCAAGAAAACACTTTAAGCCACCCGTGGATAAGACAGATAACATCATTCTCATCGTATCTATCCCAAATCTTCTTAATTTTTCTGCTATGTCATCTTTGATCATTCATTATGCTTGCCCAGAGGATTTCCCAATTTTTCAGTTGGTTCTATTATGAAGATTGCCAGATTGGAAAAGTGAATCCACCACAAAATAAGGATTTTTCGGAAACATACAAAAATAACTGCTTAAAAGAAAATATATACGATGCGTCTAAGTTCAATAAAAAAGTATTAATCTGGGACAACTACGGTTTTGGCCAGTTTACTTTACTCTAAGCACCAGAAAGAAAGCCCAAGGAAATAGAACGCTTCAAATAGGGTGTCCTAATTATACTGATAAAGAAAGAAAATCGGGATTGAATTTATCAGAGGAGAGTAAAAGAACTTGCAATAAAAGATACCAAAATTACCCAACTAATAACAATCAAGTTTAGATCAAATTTTACCGAAAATTAAAAGCTGAAATGGACATCTACTAGATAGTTAGCCAGTAATAAAACACCACTTTGTAAACAACCATGAACTTGCATTCAACTCTAGAGACAGTCATCCAAGTATTCTGAATCAATCGCAAGGTAAATTTATCAATTCAGAGAACAGCACAACTATTCCGAAAAACTAAAATGAAAAGAGAAAGGCATCGACCATGCTACCTAATTAGATTCTTGGAAGTAATACGGGGAGCTTTGATTGCCGCACCGATCAAACTGCTTCCGGTGATATAAATACCCCTAACAAATCCAAGTATTTAGAGATAGTTTTCCAGAAATCAGAAATTGAAGGGAAAAATCATAGATTACAAGCATTCAGAAAGAGTAGTAGTACCAGGCGGCGCCGAGGACGGAAACGCCTATGGCGATGGCGATACCGATGGCGGAGAAGGTGTATGGCGAGATCTTTACGAGAGCGTGGGCCCAAGTGGTCGGACTTCCCGCCATTGCTGGTGAGACTGACATGGTTCTTTCTCTTCTCGGTCCGATCTGGTGTTGGTTGAGCTTCGAGGGTTCTTTGTACTGGATTAGGAGATCCTAATCTAATTGATCCTTCGTAGTTCGTCGCCCTGATAGAAAGATGTTGTGGCGGAGGACGAACATGGATATCGCACGTATTTATGTTTTTGCATACGTTTCAGCTGGAGCTTTCCGGTGTTTTACAAACGGCGTCGTTTAAGGTCGATAACATTTTTTGTGCTTTCTTTTAAAATAAGTAAAATTATTTGCTATTAAAATTGAAAAAAAAAAATATTAGTTTATGTCTAATGAATAGTAATTAGTACGGAGGGAACAAAGAATAATACTTATAATTTGAGTCCAAACTCCAAGCAGACTCTAAAAATTGATTTGGATTAAGAAATAAGATAAGAAAATATGATTTTAGATAAAAGATGAAAATTAAATAAAATATTATCAAAATATTATTTTTTAATATTATTATTATTTTGAGATTTAAAAAAATTAAATTAATTATTATATTTTATATAAAAATTTAAAAAAATTATAATGATAAGATGATATAAAATGCTTTCCAAATCCGTCTAATTGTCGTCTTCAACTTGAACAAATAAATAGCAAAAGATCTTGTAGGGTTGATGGCTTTTCTACTTGGAATAAATAAATAAAACTAATGGGCTTGATATACATGCAAAATTATTTACTCTTTTCGGCCAGAAAGATGCATCTTGAGGAAGGAGGGGAGAAAGAGCATTATTTTGGCTGGCTCTTCAATAAAGTTGTACAATGGCGCCCCACATTCGATAGCGTATACGCCAAAGACAAACGGAAGAGGAATCTCGCGGAACCAGAAAAATCACTTCCTTTCTTTTTTATTTTTGGGGGTTTTTTTTTTTTTTTTTTTTTTGTTGTTTGGGGGGGGGGGGGGGGGGGGGGGGGAGGAGCAAAATTATTAAAAGAGAATATTTGGGGGAGCGGGCAAATTTGATTTGTTCATTATTTATCTTACAAAAATACCTTGAAAATTTATTTTTTGACAACTTATTAAAATTTAAAGGAAAAAGAAATGATTTGTAGTTAAGGGTTTGATTAAAAAACTTATTGAATTAGAATCCAGTGAGGTGATTAAAATGATTTTTTGGTACAGGTTTCTGGTTGTTTGGGGGTATAACCTAAAATCCAGCCGAGCCTTTTGTTTAGAAGACGGTAAAGTACACCGGGAGGGCAGATCAAAGTCAGGGTAGAGGAGCATTTCCCAAGCTCATATTACACTCCCAGAATGTCAATGTGTTGGTTTCCAAATTCTCATCTCCTGGAGGAAGAAAAGAAATTAAAACCAAAACAAAAAAATATACATCTATGCACTGAAGCCTGTCTATCACAACAAATTTTCAAGATGAAGTAACCTATTAACTCCACCAGTTCATGAAATACCAAGTCATAGCAACTTAGAGCATTGAAGCATTTAACAAAAGATGGTGCCCTCGTGATGAACAGATGACAGTGCAGATAGGTATTCCATCCGAGCATAGGAGCATACCAGAATAAACTGATATGGTAGTTAATCCAAAATAAGGTTTTCTGTTTGGTCAATAAATAGTGTTATTGTAAGAATCTATGACTAAAGCTCACATGACAAAGGATGAGTGAAAACTTGCAAGGAAAATAACTCAGCTTCTTTTAGTGGCAGAGAATACGCCACTTTTGAGCAACTAAACAGAGAAAAATATCACATTAGTATCATGGGAACATCGTTAAAGAAGGGCATATTCTGCTGTTGTAGATCTTGACAATCCTCTGATGTAGCAGTCTTTGGATCAAAAGGCTCGCGATCAGGAAGAAGCAAACCTTGTTTTATGCGGCCCATTCGCCTAGCATGCAGAACTTGCTTGGAAACGACTGGAAGCCGAATTGACTGATATTCTCTTAGAGCTGACTGCAAATTTTCTGTTCCCCACTTAGCGAGGCATTTTCCCAAAACTGCTGCATCCAATATTGACATGTTTGTGCTTCTCAGGCCATGAGGAGTGGTTGGGTGAGCCGCGTCTCCAACTAAAACCACATTGTCCCAAAAGATTTGTTCCAAGGGATCAGCATCATATATGAAATTTAAGAAGGGGTCCTTTGTTTCTTTCATGACTCCTACCAACTCAGGAACCCAAACCTTCTCTGCTTCTTGATGCATCTTATGGAGCATCTCACTGCTTACTTGCATGGTTACTGATTTTCTCTATATTTTGTTTACAATGAACAATTATCAGCTCTATTTGACAGCACCAGAAAGTTCCAAATCAATAGATACTTCCCTTTTTTGATATGATGGATCAAACTTATTTATTTATAGGGTTATTAGCTATCAAGCTGCTACGTCATGGGATGAACGCCCATGTTAACAACTTATTAAAACCATGTGTCCTATCTGCACCCAACTGTATACATGGCCTTGCCAATGAATGTTAACCGTCCTTACTTTTTCAGCTCGTATACCTCTAATTCCTACGAGGCCACTAACATACAGGCAACGTTCTAAAGTCTAGACGGTGCTTTACTTCAACATAATCCATAACACTCAATTTCTTACCAGTAAATTCAAAAGCAAATTTGCAACAAGTTTTAGAATAGGATGTAATATATGGGGCGAGAGTAAGCAATCACCTGCAGTTCGGGCTCGGCTTGGTTGACGTACCAAATCCAATTGAGCCTTCTGTTCTGAAGCTCATAAAGCACACCGTGAGTGCAAGAACCTAAGTCGAAGTACAAGCATTTCCCCAGTTCAGGGTATGCCCTGCGGATCCCCGTTACGGTTTCCGAATTCTCATTTCCTGTGAAATCAAGTACTCCTCTCCATGCACAATAACCCGAATACCTATCGAGGAAAATTTCAGGAATAACTTCAAATCGCAATGGCAAAAAAACAAAGAAGTAAATATGCAAATTCTGGTTTATTCTTAGTCACAAACCTCAATTTAAAATCGGGAAGAAAATTCTGGCGAATAGAAGAGAGACACCCATCTGCTGCAACCAGCAAATTCCCCGCTATTTCAATTATTTCATCGGTCTGTAGAACCTTGGCCTTAATCTTAACACATTTCTTGTCATCAGAAGTACAAAACGAAAGGAAAAGGTGACCCCAGAAAAATATGTTTGAGGGCAATAAATTGTAAAGAAGGGCATGGAGATCAGCCCACAGTGCAGCTCTGAACTTCAAATTCTCATCTCTTGCCAGCGTCCAGCTGACCTTCTTCTCGCTATCAGTTGCTTGGTTCTGTTCGAACGAACAAAAATCCATAAGGTGCGGGAAATATAACATTCGAAACCAAATTGGAAACGAAAAAACCAGAGAGATAGAGAGAAAGAATTTGGTATGGTTGAACCAGATCGACAGTGAGGGGCAAGGTGGAGTTGTGGAGAAGGTCTGGTCGTCCAAGCCAGGACTGAACGAGTCGCTGAGCCAGAGGGTCGAGTCCGAGTCCAGCACCAGTCGGGCTCCGAGTATTGGTTGTGCTGCTCGATTTCTCAAGCACAACAACTTCCCAACCAGCTGTAATCAGCGAGTGCGCGCATGCCACACCCGCTATGCTCCCTCCCACCACGACTGCCTTCGGTTTTTCCTTCTCGCTCATCTGAATTCTGATGTTTCTCGCGCTCGTTGATTAGGCATTTTTGTGATTTTATTTCCGTCCCCGGTCTCGATCCTACCCACAGTCACTGACTCACACTCACTAATGTACGTTTTAAGCAACACTCCAAAAAAAAAATCTAAAAAATCTAAATTGTAAAGTAACAATACCCCCATTATTTGTTTATTTTAAGAGTGGTGGCGAATCAATTAAAAATATTTTAATATTTTAAATATTTCTTTTATATTTTTAAATATTTTTTTAAAACTAACAAAATTCACAACATCACTAAAAAATAATTTCTTAATTATTAAGTAAAAAAAACACATTCAAGACACTACTTCGGGTCCCAAAATATTTCTATTATTTTAAAAAATAATGATATAAACAAGTATAAATTTCTCACAATTTTCTTTTTAAAAAAGTGAATTTCAGTATAAAAAATATAAAAATTTTACTCTTATTTTTGTGGTGTCATTTTTTTTAATAAAAGATTTGCATAAGATTTATACATTTGAAACTTATCCACAATATTACTCTTGAAGAATTATTACAAACAGTGCTATAGAGCGTTTCTTCCACGTACTCCACCTCTTCAATTTAACAAGAAAAAATCCAAATTGGATTTGAGATTGAAATGAGAAGTTTCGCTTGAATGCTAAGAGTATTCCAAATCATTTGTAAATATTAATGAAATAATTTTTTAATAGTAATAAAATAGTAATAAGAAGTTAGTAAATAATTTGTGAATAATAATAATAATATTTTAGAACAATTGTGAATAATAGAAAAAAATCATTTTTATACACAATCCATAAAAAATTAATACAACATTGAATCTACTTAAATAATCAATTATAATAAATTTAAATTGATTATTTGAGGGACTACAAAAATACATTAAAATGGATATAATTTTCGATATTCAAATTGAATTGACTAAGGCCCTGCTTGGTTAATCAAAATAAAAAATTTTATATCTTCTGATCTTAATTTATCATTATAATTTTTTCAAATCCCTATATAAAATATAATAAATAATTTAACCTTTTCAAATCTCAATATAAAATTAATATTAAAAAATTAAATTATAATAATATTTTATTTATTATTATTCAAAACATTTTATCTGTGTAACCAAACATGACCTAAATCGAATTGAATCAAACAATTTTTCAAGCTATGATTTAAGTTAAGTAAATTCAAACACTCAAATACAACATTGTTTAAACTACAATATTCTTATTTGATTAGAGATAAAACAGTATGTTAAATATCATCATTTCATTTTCTTTAATATATGATATCAAATTCTTGGTATAAAAATAAAAATAAAAATTATTTTTTTAATAATATGACATTGGATGGTGACGTAAAAGAATAATACTGTTGATTGAAATCAGAAAGTTGAGCCATGCAATAAACTATTTGGGCTCATTTTTGCAATTGGAAATTAGAAAACCCAAAACTTAACCCAACTCGGGGGCCCAACGACCCTCAGAATTTCCGCGCAACGAAACAGAACCTACACGTAACTAGGCCGAGGGAATCAAGTCATCACCCCCGAGGAAAAGTCTCTGTTACAAAAACCCCCAATTCTCCACTTCGCGTCCGTCTCCCTCTGGCCCCAACCTCTCGGTTTCTCTGCTAAAGCCTTCGTGTATCAAATACAATTCCTCCGAGCCGCAAAAAAAGCAAAGAACTAGAGTACAGATTTCTGTAGAAAAAGACATGGGAGCTGGGCGTGCCGTGCCAATATCGCTGGACGGAGTGAGGGACAAGAACTTGATGCAGCTGAAGAAGCTCAACACGGTTCTCTTCCCTGTCCGCTACAATGACAAGTACTACGCCGATGCCCTTGCTTCGGGCGAGTTCACCAAGCTAGGTTCGTCTTTTTTGGCATCTGGTTCTAGCTTATTACCCCATCTGTGTTCTTCAGATTTTCTTCATTTTGATTATTTTTTGTCCTGGAATACGATTTTTTTGTTCCATTCTCTGATATCTATCAGGGGCTTGTTTTTTTGTTTATCTTTTTCTGTCCATATACGATGGGTTTTATTGGTTTAGGCTCGTAGTGGTTCCTATTGTTCTCAGTGGCGGTTGTTATGGATTCTTTGGTAATTCTTATTATTTCAATATAATTACTGAGCCTTGCTTCCTGTTTGAAATCTATGATGTGTTTTATTTGGTTAGGCTCATAATAGTTACTGTTGTTCCCGTTTTCTGCTATGGATTCTTTGAACGTTGTAATTTATTTTGGGACCCTTTTGTACTTCTTCAGTACATTATGAAAGGATTCTCTGACTGCTTTGGGTTTCGAGATCGGACTTTTGGAAAAGGGTCAATGGTCTCTGTTTTCTATAACTGAAAAAACAGACAATGCTGCCGAAAAGCTGTGGGGTAGCCGGGAGGCCCTACTTTTTTATTAGTAGGTTGATAATAAGATAGGCTCTAGTTTTTTCTTATGAAATAAGTACCTTGACAGAGTAACGAGAATCTGTTTAATTTGTTATTTTATCGCCAAGGCCATTGATGGCTTGTATTAACAACATAAGGCTGTATTATCAGTGGAGAAATTTTTTTTTTTTTGGTCACGGCATCATTTTATTTTTATTTTTTTGTAGTTTTAGACATGGATTCTGAGGTCTGTATGTGATGCATTTGGAACGTCTGGACCTTAGGCTTAAATTAATCCCTTGTATGTCCTCTTTGAGATGCTCAAATCCCAGAGAGAGTTAGAGTAATGAAGATAAAAGAATCAAAACCAATTTGTTCATGCCCATTTTTTTCTTGGTAAAAGATTGTGTTAACATTGTATGTGCTTTTTATTGGAGGCACTATGCTGATTATTCTGTGACACAGATCTTCAGTGATTATTGAGACAGCCAATTTATTTCTCAACTTTCACCAGAGAATCTCATACTTCCTGATCACCTATGAATTCCCAGCCCTAAATTTCAGCGGACCTTTGTTTTGCAAAATATTGTGTTACATTATATGTACCTTCCTTGATACACTATAGTAAATCATTATTATGGAAGAGAACGGAAATGATTATGAAGACCATTCTAATTTTATTAGACAATGGATTATCGTTGGAACTTATTCAATGCTGGAAATAATATTTCAGTAGCAAGATATTCAGAAGTAGCATTGCTTTAAGGTAACCCAGGGTCCAACTTTCCTGTAACCTCTTTTCCTGGCTCCTGTATTCACAACTTTTAGCGTCAAATAATTCCCGAGACATAGATTTGTTGCTATGAATGAATGAAGGTTGCTTACACAACATTTGTGTTCTCATGTCTCCATTTCCAATACAGACTATTATTGTTCTTTGTTTAATGGTTCATGCGGCCATTTTTTTTTATTAAAGAGTTTATGGTGCCACTTGTTTTTGAGCACATATTTATTTACATTGCATATGATGTATGTGGAATATAATTTTATATGGATCCTTCGTGGGTGTAATGCGTGCAAAGAAAAACACAACTGAACTCAACTTGATGAAGCCTTAGTCCCAACTAATTAGGGTTGGTGACATGGATTTTTAACAATAGGATCGTGTATAAGGAATACTATATAGATAAATGTGCATGGCACTAGTAAAACACAACTTTTCTAAAAGAAGAAAAGCATGGAGAAATTATGTACGGTGAAGCACGCTGCAAAAAATCTTATGCATAGCTATGTTTCGGTTTCGCACACCAACGATTGAACTTTAAACTCTATTTTTGTGGCCCTTACTGATAAATGTATTGGTCATCCTAAGGTGTCACTCCTTTTTTTTCCTCAGCATACTACAGCGATATCTGTGTTGGTTCTATTGCTTGCCGGCTTGAGAAGAAGGACGGTGGGGCTGTTCGTGTTTATATCATGACATTGGGTGTCTTAGCACCATATCGTGGATTAGGCATTGGTGAGCATGCAACCTATCTCTCTCTCTCTCTCTCTCTCTCTCTCTCTCTCTCTCTCTCTCTCTCTTTTAATGTAACTTTTGTATGGAGATTGTTTGAGAAGCCACAGAATTGCTTATTGATTTTTCTCTTTGGTTAGTGTGCTTAAAAAAAAAAAAAAAAAAACATAGTCTAAATTGGTATACCATCTTTGGGGAACAAGAGCTTCAGGTATACCACCTGTTAAAACAGTAGAGTTGCTGGTTGATCATCTGAAGACTGAAACAAAAACTAGCTGTGGATTTTAAGAAACAAATATGAAGAACAAACCCACATACTTCATATGGCATCTAAAACTTTAAATTCTCTCTGGCCATGAACCGTACCCACTTTCATTTGGATGTGAAAAGTTTTTGCTGAAATCATTCAATCCTGATGTTATATTAACACTAAGTTTTGCAACCAGTTTTTTTTTTTTTTGACAGAAGTTTTGCAACCGGTTAAAAAATAGCGTTACTGGTTGATTAGTCAAAGTTCTGTGAAATGAAATACTAATTATGCAGTGTCTGTTCTTATCAGTTTAATATCTGATGCCAGGTCCAAATGGGCCACAAGATATTAAATTAATTTTTAAAGGGGGAAGGCCGCCGCAGTAGCTTGCTGCTGGGGCCTGCCAGCGTCGCCCATGCATTGCACTACTGCACAGGCCTGGCGCACCCCCACCCAAAAAAGTCTTAAAACGGTTCATTTTGAATGAGAAAGAAAAAGGAAATACTAATTGTGGAAATTGAGAAATCAAGAAGAAAAAATCCACATACTTGTAGTTAGGACGTTATATACTTTTGGTATCACTCTTTGTGTAAAAAACTCCTGTCCACATGATTTGGACAATTTTTTTGTTATTTACAAATGTAGTAACTTAATCGTGGGATTTGGCAGGTACGAAGCTGTTGAACCATGTTCTTGATCTCAGCTCCAAGCAAAACATGTCTGAGGTTTACTTGCATGTGCAGACAAACAACGAGGATGCCATAAATTTTTACAAGAAATTTGGGTTTGAAATCACGGACACTATCCAGAACTACTATACAAACATTACCCCACCAGACTGCTATGTTCTTACCAAGTATATCAGTCAAACGAAGAAATAGTGTTTCAAAGCTATTTCTGATGGGAGGAGTCCTTGCTTGTTGTGGTATTATTAATTGAACCGAATTTGCATCTATACTGGAGTTTCGGCATTTAAAAGTTGAGGTTCTTTACACCCTAAAATGCATTGGTCACGTAGCTGGTTGATACTTTGGCTGCTTTCTGGTTAGTAAACGATTTTTTATTATTATTTTTTAATTGATTAGTATTCAGCCATTTGAAAAATCTGAATTGTGTCCGTGCCAGAGAAAGTTTCCACAAGGTAAACATTTTGGAAGATGTCATTCGATTTTAATTGCTTAGACGATATTGATTGCAAAATGAAAATGGTCCTGACAATTTGTCAATTAGGTTTGTTTCCAAATGGCTTCAAATGTTGTGCTGAATTCAGTTTGTTCCAGATGAGATATAGATCAGTAACAAATGTGGCATCTTAAGTCCAAAGAACAAAGAGTGCCAGAATCTGCAAATTACCCTGGACATAGATAACTTGGACGCCATAATCTTGACGTGGATGACCATTGTATTTGAATTTTGAGTGCGTCAAGAGTTAGGATAGACTGAGAAGCAACAGAGACGGAATGATGCCGCTCTGTGCTTATGTTGCATGGCAGGAGAGATTACATCTAATCTTTGGACCAAAAGGTCTCTTATTGCGAGATCCAAGCCTGCGAAGCAAAAGACACAGCGTACTTTAATACGGATGAGTTTTGTTATATACAAATACAGTCGCGTACTAATCTGTATATCAATACTGATTTATTCATACTTAAAATTTAAATTAATACTATTTTTAATAAAATCTATTTTTTGATCAATCACATCATATTAGTACACAGATTAGTACACAATTATGTTAGTAATTATATTTTTTGTTAGTATATAGTAGTAAAAAAAAAAAAGAAAAAAAAAAAAAAAGAAGAACGGTGGATGTATATGGGCCGGGCAATCTAAAAGCAAATGTGACCCAAAAGCAATCTAAAGCCTCTAACATAACCCAACGCTTTTAACGAAGATGTTTGGTTGTTCTAATCTTATGGGGGGAAATATTTCAACTCATTCTTCCAAGGCGTGCGAAGTTCAAGAATTGGTTTTACGTACGAAGTCACCGAACTTCACGTACAAATTGGTTTTTGATTAAATATATATATATATATATATATATATGAATAATGCTACATATAGTCTTAAGGTATATAAGTTTTATGTACTCATTTTGAAAAAAAGTGAGATTTATAATTTGAAAAATGATTTTTTCATGTGTATTTTATATTTATCTATATTTTTTAAGTACGCGAGATTTGTATATTATAAGATTGTAAATATCATTTTGTTATATATATACGCCTGTGTGTACCCATTGCATGTATCGGTGGGCAGATGACATCGTACTACAAAGACAACCTTATGTAAGTCCAACTTAGGAAGCTACCAAAAAAAAGATCCCAGCAGTTCCACAAGCGACTATGCACGTGCTACATACATAAACAGAAGGAATTCTGAAGCGAGAGGTTGCCGGGGCTCTGCTGGTTTTGCAGAAGAAAGGCAAGCACCGGGTAACGAGAAAAATGAACACTACGACTCTCTCTCTCTCTCTCTCTCTCTCTGTGTAAGGTTGTAATGGATGGAAAAAGAATGCGAGGAAATGGAAACGATTGGACGATGGTGATTTTTGTTTTGATGGAGCCGTCCCTTGCTAGCTGTCCCTTGCTCTGACAGAATCGGATTGCACTCTTACATAGTTGACACGCGGAAAATACAGCAACGACATTGTCAGTTACAAAAAA
The DNA here is from genome assembly GCF_018687715.1 of Carya illinoinensis. Classification (NCBI taxonomy): domain Eukaryota; kingdom Viridiplantae; phylum Streptophyta; class Magnoliopsida; order Fagales; family Juglandaceae; genus Carya; species Carya illinoinensis. The sequence continues at coordinate 42,559,914 of NC_056758.1, forward strand.
TAAAATAAAATAAAATCAGCCTCCCCGGCCATAGTATATATAAATAATAGAAAACGAAAAAAAAATATAAAAAAAAAAGACAAGGTCGGTGTGCTGCATGGAGGAGGGTGCCCACCCTTGACCCTAGACTCGCTCGGTCACTGCAACGGTAACTGTCTTTCTTTCGATGAGGCGTTTCCGCCCTGCTGCTGCCAACGACATCTCCTCAACCACCATGTCTTCTCGCCCTACCGTACTCTCTCCCTCTCTCTCGATTCGTAAACTTAAATAGCATGCCTTCAATTTTCTTTAATTTCTCCATTTTTGTTGCAGTCCCGAGGTGGTCGCTGGAGGGGCTTCTCCGACCGTTCTCACACCGGAGGGAGAGGCCAAGGGGACCATTTCGTGACTGGAGACTCGCACTTCCGCTCAGTACGCGACGCCAACCTAGGGTTCCGCCGAGGTGATTTGGCAAGTTTCGCCGACCAAACCGGGTTTCGCCCTCCACCTCTCAACCCTAGACCACATCCGTATACTCAAAACGCACAGTTTCGTCAGCCGCCTCCTCCCCCTTACAACAATCAAAACCAACGGTACAGGCAGCCTCCACCTTATAATAATCAAAGCCAGCAGTTTCGGCAGCATTTGCGGTTCGATCCGAACCAGGCGTTTCGTCCACCACAGCAATTCCGGCCGAAGCCCTTGGATTATCGGAATTGGGAGTATGCGACGCAGGCACCCTCTCCTAATTGTGGTAGATGAACATTGCGTGCTTTCGTTTATTTCTATATCGGAATATTTATCTTCTTTAGTTGTAAAAAGCATTGTCCTAGTTTTAGCCTTCTGTTTCCTAGAGTGATGCGGGTTCTGTTGGTTTAACCTTGTTATAATATATTTTGCGCTTTACAGAGAGGTTTGTGGTTCTTTCGTATAACATATTGGCTGACTACCTTGCTATTAACCACCGGAGCAAGCTTTACTTTCACATACCCCGTCATATGTTGGACTGGGAGTGGAGAAAGAAAAATATACTTTTTGAGCTTGGATTATGGTCAGCTGACGTAATGTGCTTCCAGGTTAATAGTCTGCTACGTCTCATACACCATCATGTTTAGTCCTAGAAGAAGTTTGTGCCTCTTCTTACTTTTATCTCTTAAGTTCATTCTAAACTTGAACATTTTAGTGTGTATCATGAGAGAATTCAACATTTGGTTCGAATTTGTTTTAGATTATATCAAATTTATCATATAAACAGTTAGACAGATGATGCATTACTAGAAAATCTCCTTCACTTTTAACGCATGACTACCTGCATGAAAATGTTGCGTATTGTACATAAAATTTCTACGTGTAATTTCTAAGAAGTAATCGCCATGTTTTAACATCTTGTTTGGATTATTTTTGGTTGGATATGAGTCTTCTGCCTCAAATTTTTAGTAGAAGTGAGGAGCCTATTAATGCTTGTTACAGGATGATTTTAAATAGTTAACAATTGGATCTGCGTATCATTGAATTGTACATAAATAATTTTATTCAGAGTAGTTTAAGGTCATGGGTTTGGGTCAATATGGTTTCTGCTCCTCTGTTCCCTCTGCAGTTTGTAAGCCATCATGTCAAATTGCATGTTGCTGACTTGTTTTTGTGCAACATTTGATAAATAAGTCGTTTTGCTGCTTGTGGTCCGGAAACTATTTATTCTCTTACAATATTATTTTCAGGAGGTTGATAGATTTCAGGAATTAGAAGAGGAGTTGAAGCTTAGGGGGTACAGTGGCATTTGGAAGGTGCGTTTTCCCTGCATTTATGTAACAAGGACATTCATATTTTCATCTCTTTGTGCTAGTTTGTCACAAAGGCATGTCTGGATGTAGATACTATTTCAAACACCAATATGCATTTTTGGTAACTTTGTCATCTGAGTATTTTTTTTTTTTTATTGGTAAAAAGAAGTTTTATTAATCTACGTAATTAGGCAAAATTCAAGTACATAGGAAGTATACAAGAAAAAGCCAATTACAAAATTATGGGCTACTGATAGTAGCATACAAATCATTTAGACTCGTTCAATTCCATACAATAGAAGAGGTCCAAAGCAACAAAGTATGAAAGAAAAAGTCCCTAAAACTGTCCGGGGAGCACTCCCTATCCTCAAAACAACGGTCATTTCTTTCGTTTCATGTGCACCACATTAAGCATAAAGGTATAATTTTCCATATTGCAGCGATTTGGCGATTGCCCCTTATCCCTCACCAACAAGACAATAGATCTATCACCCTCTTAGGCATGACTCATGCAATACCAAGTCTCGAGAAGATTGCATCCCAAAATACCTTAATTACTTCGCAATGAAGAAGAAGGTGATCTGCTGATTTGCCATTACGTTTGCACATGTAGCACCAATCCGTTATGTAGAGTCCACACTTTCTTAACTTCTTGATTGTTAAGATTTTGCCATGGGAGGCCATTCACCCAAAGAAAGCAACTTTGAGGGGAACATTGCTCCTCCAAATGCTCTTCCAAGGGAAGTCATTGAAGGAGTGGATCGACAAGGCTTTGTGATATGAACGAATTGAAAATTTCTTGTTTCCTGTGCAGGTCCAGAGTAATTTCTCCTCCTTTCCCGCCCTTAATTTCAGCGCATGTAACACTCTGTCAGTGATGTCTCTCATCTTATAATCCTGTACAGCTCTAGTGAATCTCACAGACCAAGTAATGGAATCAGAATTATTGCACATATTATAAGCCACGGAAGAGCTTTGATCCAACGCAATCCAATAAAGAGAGGGGAAAGCATTTTTCAAAGCCACATTCCCGCACCAAATATTATGCCAAAATTTGATCCATGTGCCCCTTCCCACCTCAAACTTGTAGTTGCCGAGAAATCATCTCAGCCCTTCCGGATAAGTTTCCAAACTCCCACGCCATAAGCCCCTCTGACTTCATTAGAACACCAACCTCCCCATACACTCTCATATTTGACGTCTAAAATATTTCTCCAAAGAGCGTCTCTCTCAAGGTGAAAACACCATAACCATCTACCGAGAAGTGCCTTGTCGAAGGTTCTCAAATTTCTTAAGCCCAACCTGCCGCAAGACAGCGGCGCGCATAGTTTATCCCATTTGATCAAATGGAATTTCTTTGTATCCTCTAGCCCTCCCCATAAGAAATCACGAAAAATCTTTTCTAGTCTATTCGACACCCCTGCAGGCACTGGAAATAAGGAAAGAAAATACGTTGGGAGATTGGATAACGTACTCTTAATAAGTGTGATTCTCCCGCCCTTAGACAAGTAAATTATCTTCCATCCCGCCAGTTTGCCTTCAATTTTCTCAACAATCCCTTCCCACATTACCTTAGAATTATGAGGGGCTCCCAATGGGAGTCCAAGATACTTCATTGGTAAGGATGTGACCTTGCATTCCAAGATGGCAGCCACCTCCCCTAAGTTGCTGACCAAGCCAACGGGGACTACTTTCGACTTCGATAAGTTCACCTTAAGGTCAGATTCGGCTTCAAAGCAAAGTATAAATACTCTGAGGGAGCGAATCTGATCTACATCCGGGTCACAAAGAATCAACATATCATTGGCGAAAAGAAGATGAGAAACCATCAAGCTTCCATGAGTAGAACCACCCACCGAGTAACTCGAGATGAAACCCATATCCACTGCCCTTTCCATCATTCTGCTTAACACTTCAATGACAAGAATAAATAAGAGTGGGGATAATGGATCCCCATGTCTCAATCCCCGAAAGCTGTTGAAGAAACCTTTGGGAGTGTCATTGACCAGAACAGAGAATCTGACAGTTGTAATACAGTGCTTGATCCACTAACACCAACTTACCCCAAAGCCATACCTACTAAGAATATACGACAAAAAGTCCCAATTTACATGATCAAATGCCTTTTCCATATCCAGTTTACACAAAATACCTGGAATACCAGCTCTGACTCTGCTTTCCAGATATTAGTTAGTAATGAGGGCCGAGTTTAGTATTTGCCTTTCTTTCACAAATGCATTTTGTGACTTCGAGATGATCTTCCCCATGACCTCGCTCAACCGCTTCGCTAAAACTTTAGAGATAATCTTGTAAACCCCACTTATCAAACTTATGGGCCGAAAATCATTCACTTCCATTGACCTTGCCCTCTTGGGAATAAGTGCGATGCAAGAGACCTTAAGGCTCTTCTGAAATTTCATAAAAGAATGAAATTCCAAAAAAACCTTAATTATGTGCTCTTTAACAGTGTCCCAACAAGCGTGAAAAAAAGTTATTGGAAAGCCATCTGGTCCTGGGGCTTTATTTTTGTTCATACATTTTAACACGCCAAACACCTCTTCTTATTCGAAAGGCCTCTCCAACCAAGGCGTGCTTGTGTGGTCGATGGAATCGATAGCTAGTCCGTCCATCTTGGGCCTCCAAAAGTACTTCTCTGTCAAAAGCTTATCGTAGGAATGGACAATATGGTCCTTAATAGCATTTCTACCCAATATAGCCCTGCCCTCCTCATAGAGGACCTCAATGGTGTTGTTCCTTCTATGGGAGTTTGCGACCCTATGAAAAAATTTTGTGCTCCTATCCCCTTCATTCAACCAAAGAGCCCGTGATTTTTGCTTCTACGATATTTCCTCCATAAGGGTGATTTTTTCCAGCTCAGCAACTACAAAGTCTTCTTATCCTATCCTCAAGTGATAATGCCCTTTCCGCTTCTTTCTTATCAAGTTGCTACAACTCCGTAAAAAGTTTGTCCCACTGGTCATTGATGTTTCCAAAGACTTCTAAATTCCATTTTCTGAGATCATTCTTCAACGCTTTAAGCTTCCCCGCTAGAATAAAACTAGGAGTGCCTGAGAGCTAATAGGAGGCCCACCATGAGGACTTTTTCGACGAACCCATCCACCTTTAATCGCATGTTCTCAAACTTAAAGTATCTCCGTCCCTCCTGAAGACCGCCACAATCTAGTGATAGGGGAAAATGATCATAGCAAAGTTGAGGAAGCCGTTTTTGACACAAATTGGGAAAGTGAATCTCCCAGGAATGAGAGACAACTAACCTATCTAGCCTCGACCAGGCTCTTCCGAAAAAAAAAAAAAAAAAAAATAGAAGAAGAAGTTTGCCACTACTGTTTAACCGTCACCTTGAATTGTTTTTATAAGTAAATAGTTAAATTATATTAATACGAATAGGCATAGCCCAAGTATATAGGGGGTATACAAGAGATAACAATTATTCGGGAGGAAGAAATAGAAATAAGAAAATCATGAAAATCAAGGCTATTGAAATCTACAGCTTTGGCCCAAAGAAACAAAGTCCTAACAAATAGTAATCTAATCTCCAATGAACATTCCTATCTTCGAACGTCTGGTCATTTGTTCCTTCCAAATGCACCATAGAATACAGATAGAAATCATCTTCCACACATTTTTCCCCTGCTTGCCTATTACTTGTATCCTAAGATGATCCCTCTCCTCTCCTAAACAATCAACCATTCCCCTTACAAAGTTCGGTTGGAAGTGCTCAATTGAAAGAAGAACATGCACTATATTCCATTTCACTCTATGAAAGTGAAACTTATGACTAGGGCACCTTAAGAAATTGGCTGCAACTGCTCCATCTATTTTTCCATAAGTGGTAGATTGAGTACTCTTGATTAACCTTGAGCCATACTTAGAAAGTGCTTTAAGATTGTAATTATCATTCGCACTAATATCTGTAGGTGTTTATCAATCCACATGCAAATTAATTTTTTCTTTTTTAATAAGTATCAATCTATATGCAAATTATTTGAGATTATGATTATGAATTTACGGTATTTACCAACTTATTACTGAGATGTGACAGTGTTTTTTTTTGATGTCGGGGAACCTCTCCAAGGCAGGGCCCTTTGGACCCACCCCTGCAGAATAAACCCCAGTCCCGTGCACCGCACCCTCGGAAGTTTCCCTACACGGAATTGGTTAAATCGCTGGCTTTTCACCAGGGGGTGTGGCCCCAAAGGATTGTTTGCACCCATGAGGTGTTGAACCTAGGACCTTGAAGGGAATGAGACCCCAAGACCAAGGCCTTCACCACTTGGGCCAACCCTTTGGGGTTATTACTGAGATGTGACAGTAATTATCTTGCTAATTAAAAATCTGAAATATATATAAATATATACATGCATGTATATATATATTTACATGGTAGTTCTTCTTACTTACCTATCGAAAAAAAAGTTCTTATGGATAAGAGAATTCTGACCATGCTCGGGTCAATATATAGATGCGTACTGGCACTCCAGTTGATGGCTGTGCAATCTTTTGGCGAATGTCAAGGTAAATTATGTGTGCAGCTTATATCATCTCTTATCAGTATGCATTAATTTTTGTGCAAAGGACATATACCCAGAAGAGTGGTCTGATTTTCTGTGTAATTTTGAATCAATATATGATATTGTCCTGACTAATCTAGACAAATAAATGTTCTTGTAAGATGATAGTTTATTCTAGTAGTAACTAATAGGGGTGGCAATATGTTACACGAGCAGTTAAACTAACACGAACACGACACAATAATAACGGGTTCGGGTCAAAACAGGTTGACCCGTTAAGACACGATTGCTTAACTGGTTGATAACATGTCAACCCGTTTTGATCTGTTATAACTCGTTATGACACGTTAAGAAAGTTAAAATTACAAGTATATCCTTCTACCAAAAAGTAAAATTGAGAATTTTAATTTTGATATTTTTATTGTTTGGATTGTAATTTTGGACTTGTAATTAGTTTTATAATTTTTATAGATATTGTAATTTTAATATTTATATAAAATTATGCTAAATTTAATTAGGTCAAACGAGTTAATTTCGAACCTATTCAACTTATTTACATAAACAGTTTGAAACGCTATTTCACAATATTCACTAATAGGTCCAAACGAATTGACATGACACAATCCGTTATTTTAATGGGTCGTGTTAGGGTTTGAGATTTTGATACAATAAGTTTAACGGGTCGGGTTAAGGTTGACCTATATAGTATATTACATGAACATGACCCGTTAATACGATTTGACACCTCTAGTAACTAGTTGGATTTTTCAGTTTGTCCTTGCAGGGCTAAAATTGATTTTGTAAATTCTATTTAGTTCTCCTATCCTGGATTTTTTAGATATTATAATTTTTTGTATGTTGTATTGTGTTCCCTTCGACTTAAATTTGTTGCATCCTTGCCATCTTCTATCCAAGTTTCTATATTAATTTTTTCAGTTTTGGTTTTTCTTTTCTATTTCGGTGTACAATCAAATGGTGAAGTGCGTAATTAGCACTGTGATGTGCTTTCATCTCTTTGTTGCTAGCATTGTCTAAAGTAGGATTTTCTGTTTTTCCTTTTTGTTCTAAATAATTCATTTTGATGTTATCATGTCTATCTTCAAGCAAATTGGTCTTGATGGTATTTTCTGAAAGTTAGTATTATGTTCTCTGCATTAGATTCAAGTTGCTTCATGAGGAATGCATCGAGTTCAATAAGCTTGGACTTAGGGATAATGTTGCTCAGATATGTGTGCTGGAGGTACGTCAGATCTTTACAACCACTAACCTGAAACATGATGGTTTTGGTTGACTTTAACTTCATTTCCCTGCTCCCCCCCCTACCATGCATTTTAGCCAATAAAGCGATGTTACTTTTTTGTCAACAGTTGGTGAATAAAAATTCAAGTGAAGAGACTTTAGCTCTACCAATAAGGTAATTTATGCTTAAGTAGTCTATAAAATGTATGTTTACATAACTTAACCTTTGCATGTGTTCCAAATGAAACATCATTAATCTGCTTCTGAATTTTAAAAACAAAAATTTTTCAATCTCCTTATGATGTGTTTTTCTTCATAATCAAGTACTCATGAGACAAGGATCTTTATGGATAGAAAGATTTTTAATGTCATTGAAGTTTATATTTTCTCCCCATTTCATTGTGAATTTACGATGATGATTATAATTCTATGGCTAAAATGAGATCCTAAAACCAGTGATTGTTCCTGCTCCACAGTTGAATTTTAGAAACCCTAAACTTGAGTTTAAATATGTTCTTGTTAAAAAAAAATTAGTTAACTCGATGAGCTTGTGTATTTCTGGATACTGGGTTTCTTAACAATTTAAGGGGTGAGGGAGAGATGAGACTAGGTTAATATGACCCATTTATTTATCAATTATAAACAAGCACCAGTCCATTTCTAATTAATTAATATTCTTTTCTCTGAAAAAATTATAGTTGCTCCTTGGCTTTTCTTCTCCCTGCTTCTATAAGCTTACATAATATACGTATCTATATGTATGCACATATATATATTTAAGTGATAACTTTTCCGACAACCTTGGCTCCTATGCTGATTAATGATTTAATATGCAGGTTGCCACTTCTTTTGTAATTAGATGCTTGTAGCATTTCTTTTTCATTGATGCTTTATGCCACTTACTGATTCAGTTTTCTGCGCTATTGTTGTACGTTTATTGTGATTTTTAATGTTTTTATGCGATGAACCTATATTTGCATGCATGCTTGAGTATAAGTTTAATATCTGTATCTGCAGCTCAAAAGGTTCCAGTAAGGTTGTCGTATGTAATATCCATGTGCTTTACAATCCAAAAAGAGGAGAAATTAAGCTTGGCCAGGTATTCAGTCTGTGGTGCTGGTCACTCCGATTTTTCTCTGGCAATTTTTCTTGTATATGACCCGTGTACTGGGACTTTTGCCTATTCCTACGATAATAAAATCTTATTTACCAATATTAAAAAAAATATTGTCTTTTCTTTATCTATAATGGATTGATGTGACCATGGGGAAATGGTTAATCACTTGACATATCTATGTACTATGATGTTTGATGTTGTTGGTGCATCTGATATTGCTGTGGTTCTGCTGCAACGCTATATAACATTGTTATAGGAATGTTGTTTCCACATGTTAATATTTGACGACATGCTGTTAGACTGTGTCACGGAACAGATATTTTCTTCATTTATTTTTCCATCCTTGCCCCCCTTCTAGTTCCATTATTTTAGAATGCATGACTGCCAACACTGTACTGATCCCTGTTGCTCTCTTTTTTTATCTGTTCAAAATTTGAAACTGTGTTTCACAATATTTGTCCCATATGTGCAGTTATTACTACCACACTGTCAAGAAAATTGTGTTTTATGTGCTTTCTAGATGTGAAGTATTATCTAGAAACAAGAAAAAATGTGCTTTCACGCCAATGTATTATCAATTTGGTGGCACTAGGAGACTAGTTGGACTATTGCATATAATCATTGATTTGTTGTGGATAGTAGGTCCATTGCACTAGATCACTCATCTTGGTTTTTGACACGCTGTGGCTGGCACATAAGCTGAAGCTGTGCTTCTGTATCACATTGCACATAAACCTGTTTTGTAACTATTGTGTTATCAGATAAAGAGATTTGGTGTAACATTCATCCTAATTCTTGTCCCACGACAATGCTAATCATTCTCTTCAGTTCTATCTGTAATTGATTTCCTGCCTTCTCTTTTTTTAACAGGTCAGGGCGCTCCTAAATAGGGCCCATTCTGTTTCAAAACTCTGGGATGATGCTCCAGTTGTTATATGTGGGGATTTTAATTGTACCCCCAAGGTTATAACTTCTTTCATGCTTCAATTTTTACTTTTTGCTCAGGTGTGAAGTGATCTTTGAGTTCAATTTCTGTTATTATTATGTATCATGACATCTACATTCTGATTTTTACATCAGAGTCCATTGTACAACTTTATTTCTGGAAGGAAGGTAAGCTTTTTATATTCTATTTTTAATGATGGATATGCTAATAATTAACTATATATATAGATACATATATAATTTTTCAGTATGTTGCAGCTAGATTTGTCTGGAGTGGGTAGAGATAAGGTGTCAGGACAAGCTACTGCAGAAATATCTGCACAAAGGTCATATAATTCTAATTATGGGTAGGGTCTGTACTCGTTAGATGTTCATTTATGTGAGCTAAGCTAGTTTATTGCGTTGTCCTGAGCATTTAAGCTTGCAAATTATTGCAGGACCAGGTCTGCTAATAATTCGAGTAATGATCCATCATTGACAGATAGAACGGAAATTGACAACAAGGTCAGTGTTTCGGTTTCAGATAAGAAGCTGGATGATCTAGACTGCACTGAGGATAGTGTTCCAGGAATGAGCAACTCACAGCTTGAACGTGTTAACACTGTCTTGGATCCATCTGATGAATCTTGCTCTGACATGCAAAGCCGAAGCGAAAAGGATGGTGGGGCATTGCAGAATGAAGCGAGAAAAGAAACTCAGCAGAGTGCTGTGGATGGCTTTAAGGAGTTATATGAATCAAGTTCTCGTGATGCAGTTGATGGATCCAGGGGAGACTCAAGTGCTTCTCACAGTGAAGGTGGGTTTTCTGATAAATATACTCATCCAGTAGCTTCTGATCACGAAGAAGTTTACTCTAATGTTATTCACAGTGGATACAGTGAAGAAGTAAATGACCCCCCTCATTCACATGATGGATCATTAAGTGAATATGCTGAGTCCAATGACAATGTAGAAAATGTAGTTGAAGTCTTTCCTCCAGGCAATCCATCATCCCATCCAGTTGGGAATGATGATTATGCTAGCTCTCTGAGCCAATATCAAGCCAGCATTTCATGCCCATCTACTAGCATTGACTTTATAGCAGATGAGAAACTGGAGAATTTATCTCAAAATGGGCCTGATAAAGCCGTGGCAGAAGATGGAGATGTAGGTGAAGATGAAAGCACATTTTTATCTTCATTGCATGACACTGAAGATGTCTTCCGATCTGATTTTGATCAATTAAGATCAAACCTTGCAGTATCAGATCAGTCCAAGGAGCTTGAGTCCTTTCCCCACAATTCACCGTCAAATTCACTAAGCAATGAAATTGAGAATGATTTATCCCCAAGCTTGGATTATGTGCCTGTTGCTATGGAAAACACTGCTTATGATCCTTCATCATGGACTCCAATGGAAATAGAAATGGCTACGGGCAATGCAGACTGCACCCTTTTGGACCACCCTCTAATGCTCAGTAGCACATACACAGAGGTTAAGGTAGATCAAGTGATGTTTTTTGCTCTTAGTCTGGAACTATCTGTTTGTGCATAACAGATAGATTTTGTAAAAATTTGCAGCTCTTACATATTACGTATTCTTCATTACTCATTAAGGATCTGCCATTACAGCTTGTACTTTTATGCATTTTTGTAGGATTGTTCAGGGACTAGAGACTCAAATGGGGAGCCCTTAGTTACCAGTTACAACAGGTGTTTTCTGGGCACGGTTGATTACATATGGTAAGTGCTCTTTAAGATTCTGCCGTTCCCAGTATAGTCTTCCATGAAATGCTGCTTGTCAAATTGGAAGTTGGATAGGATTAATCACACATGATGAACATATTCTCTGATATAATCATACAAAATAGTGTGTGGATACATGTCTTGGAAATTTTTTGATGAGTATATCTCAGGGAAATTTGAAGCGTATTCACCTTTATTTGACATCCAGGCGTTCTGAAGGTCTCCAGACTGTTCGGGCTCTTGCTCCAATACCAAATCATGCAATGCAATGGACTCCGGGGTTCCCAACGAAGGTATAATAGGTGATTATGTTTGTTCACTTTGAAGGTGTGGTAGGTGATGCTAACAATAAAATATCAGCAGAGATCAAGGGATCTAGATGGTTCAAGTATTAAACTATAGTTATATATTTTTCTTTTAAATTATAAAGCCATTTTTTGACAGTGTGTCTGTGCATAAAAAATAAAAATTGGTTCTGTTTATTCCGATATTTTGCAAGACAAACACCTGTTCTTTGGATAAACATGTCACTTGTTTTTTCGCCAACAGAAATACCAATCCCAGTTTAGAATTCCAGACTTTAAGATCATACAATGTTAACAAATGTGAATCATTCCTGCAACTAGGCTCACTTTAGCATAGCTTTACTATAATGTAGTCATATTCCAGCTTAAGGTATATATAATTTACCATGTTCTTCAGAAATGGGGTAGTGATCATATTGCACTGGCTGCTGAATTGGTGCTTGTGAAAGATGGGGAGTAATCACAACACAGAATCTCTCTTGATATTTGAGGTTTAGAAAGTTGTGGGACTGGTGCACCAGCTCATCCAATGTTTTTTCACCCCATAGCAGCAAGATTTGGCTTGTGGAGAGGTCTGCAGTTTTAAGGTCAGTGATAGTCCTCTATATATCCCCTTTTGTTTGTATGTATTCAGTTACCAATTAATGCTCAATTGATTTCATATATGATCTGATTTTGACCAAGAGAAATATATTAATGACTTCTTTTGCCGCACAAATTGTTGCTTGGATTGTAGCATTCATGCATATTACTGGATAAATATGTTATAATCCTTGTACATTGATCTCTTACTTCTCCACTTTTTCACTGATATGACCTTGTCACTACATGGGACAAGTTATGAATTCGTCTGAAGTGATTTGAGAATTTCTGAAAAGCGTTGGATTGGGACCAGCTCATACAACTCGTTTGACTTTATTGTTTTAAGTTTGAGTTTATGAGAAATTGGATGGTTTTTGAGCTTGGCTTGTTTGGCTTCGTTTAGGTTAAAGCTCACTCTCATGTTCATGTTCATGCTCAAGCTCATGAACTTGTTCGGCTTCGTTTAGGTTAAAGTACACGCTCTCTCATGTTGAGTCAATCACATGTTTGTCAAGAGGATTAAAATGAGAGTTAAGCCCATGCCTCAGCCCATTTGTTTGAACCTAGCTACTTACAATACATATATAACCAACAAATACAAAAATTATTACTATTTTAAAATAATTTTTAGGAATAGATTTTGCTTTCACGTCATCGCACTTTGTATTATTGAGCATATACCCAAAAAAGTCAAGTATTTACAATGCAAAGATGTGGGAGGATTTGAAGAATTGGTTGCTGTCCATCATGCTATGATGATATGCGCACGTCGTCAAGGATAGGGTTGTTCTATTATATTCTTGTTTTATGTCATCTCTTTGTTGTGACCACCTCCATGGCTCCTCCCTT